>NC_041385.1:550351117-550361772 GCF_002162155.2 Triticum dicoccoides
CCCTAGTTCGTTTTTTATTTTTTTTATTTATAGATCGGTTTTATTGTTCGGTTTATTTATTTAGCAAGCGTTCGCTCGTCCGTTCGTTCTAACGAACGTGTTCATCGTTTAGTTTCTGTTAACGAACGTTTGTTCGTTTAGCCGTTCATCGTTCTTTCTTTTATCGGATTTATTCCGTGATTTTTCTGATCGCGATTTCTGATCCGATGTTCAAACCTTTTTATCTTTTCGCTCGTTTATCGGAATCAGGCGATTCAAGCGCTTGCAGTTTCATCTCGAAACCTTCTTTCCGAATAATCAACTCAAACAAGTTTTTATCTCTGTAAAATTTGACCCTAGTTCAGATTAGTTAACGGATCTTATTTCTTTTGCCGTTTGAGTTTCGTTGCTCCGTTTGATTTGATTCTTTTTGCAAACCGGAGTTCTTAAGTTGAAAACTCCGGTCAAACTCTTTTATTTGGAGTTCTACTTGTGCATCTTTGATTGTTGCTTATGGATGTTATTGTTTGCTTGCGATAGAATTCCTGGAGTGTGAAGCGTGTTACTACGAGTCTCTAGGATTCACGGATCGTCAGCAAGGCAAGTAACATATTGATCATACTCTTTTCATACCCAGTTTTTTATGCATTAGTTTCAATCCTCAAACATTGCATGACTAGGATGCCTTTAATATGTGAGTTTTGGGAAGTAGTTGCTGAGGTAGAACCTATTGCCATGTTTATTATCAAACCCTTGGGAGTTACTTCTACGCGTTGCTTATTTTGTCATGCTATGCTCGTAGACGTGGATTGGGTTTGAGTGATTTCCATGAGAGATGTGAGATTGTTAAATTAATGGTTTACTTAAGGTGGCAACTTTAAGACACATCTGGGTGGATTGAGGCACCTAGGGTATCCAGTGATTGCATGTTTTATTTTTGGAAATCTCGGGGTTACCGTGTGATTCTACTATGGACCGCCACCCAGGCTCAAAGGGAACTGAGTCTATTCATGGTAGAAACTTCCGTGTGCAGCCGCAAGCTATTATGGGCTCTAGCATAGTTGAGTAAGTTACGTGAAGCTCTTGAAGAGGTGGATCAGCAGGTAGTGGGTTCGTAGGTTTGGTATGGTCTGCCCGGAGCAGAGAGTTAATGTTTCTGAAAGACTGTGTCTCGGTCATCCGTTTCTCAAACATCATGTAGTGCGAGGAATCAGCGGAGGCGATCGAGTCTTGCGGGGAAAAGTGCGCAATCCTCTACAGAGTGTACGATCTAATCATGGTTAGCCGTGTCCCCGGTTATGGACAATTCTGAGTATCTAGTACTTGACTATTCGCATGTATCTCAACACTTCTAAATAATCTTGCTGGGTTGTTAACTATTTTAATTGGGATCTTTGAGTTGGGGTTACCTTCTCAAATGATGTTTCAACCACCATGATAGTTAAATTAAAATTTATTCCTTTGTAGTAGGGAAAAATTGGCTTTTCGCAAAACTGTAACCATAGAGCTTTCCACCAGCCAAATATGCATGTAGTGGTAGTATTATTTTTTATTGCTCTTTTGTGCTACATTGCCAGCATATTCCATGTGTTGACCCGTTCTCGGGCTGCAACGTATTATGTTGTAGACTTTTCGGACGAGGAGTAAGGTTCGTAGGTCATTGCCGTGCAACTCAGCTATGCCGTTGGAGTTGATGGGCTCACTTTATCTTCCAAGCCTTCCGCTGTTATCGCATTAGATGGCCTTAAGCCATATTATTGTAATAAGTTCTCTTTTGAGACATTCGATGTAATAAGTGTGTGATTGCTACTCTGTTATAAATCCCTCGAGTACTGTGTGTGTCAGCATACCGATCCAGGGATGACACGGAAGCACAGAGACTTGACCATCTGAGGTCGGGTCGCTACAAGATGGTATCAGAGCACACGCTGTGTGTAGGACACGACCACTAAGATAAACCATAGGTCACTCTTCTCTTCTCATTTCTGACTCCTCTTCTTTTTCCACTCTTTAGGATGAAGGAGATGAAGAACAAGTTTGCACAACCAAATGAAGACTCACCTTTTGGACGCCACTTGAAGGAAGTCACTAGGTACTTGAATATTGGAATACCATGCTTCACCGGGATGTACAACGCCACTCTACCAGAAGAAGAGCGCTGGATGATTTAAGTATGAGTTCCAGGAAGAACGTTCTCGCCAAAATTCTAAACCCATAGAGTTTTCTTTCGAAGCACCCACTTGGAGCCTTGGCAAGAGTATGGCAGCTCATATTACCATGGGACGCATTGGCGAAATCTACAACAAGGACCTTGAGGACACCACCTATCAAATATGTGGGCGCCGAGATGAACAATGGGAGATGATCAGCACCAGGAAGGATGGATCTGTCGCAGCCTTTATCCAGGAGCAAAACGAGCACATTTGATGACAGGAGAACCAGATGTGCGCAGACATGATCGAGTTGAAGAAGGCGAAAACTAGGATCATCGAGCTGGAGGAAGAACTTAAGTTCACACGCGATGGATATGAGGAGGAAATCAAGACCCTATTGGAGAAGAATGACGAACTAGTCGAGAAGATCGGAATTTTCATGGGAGGACCAGTTCCGAGAGAAGATGACGGAGACCCCATTTTCCCGGACAACTAAATCATCATCGACGACACCGATTCAGATTCAAGTGATGATGACTACGAAGATGAAGCTGGAGCAGACATCATGGAGTCTTCCACCGATCAAAATTTCTAGATGACCACCATATAATAATAGTATTCCCCCATGTAACTAGTAGTAGTGAGCACTTTTGCGGTAGTCCTAGACCATTTTGTATGCCCTTGCTTGATTGATTGAATGAATGCTTGTGTTTGCCTCATATACATATGGGTAGTGTTTCTCCCCTAGACCTTTTTCTATTCTAATCTCTTCCATCTAAACCCATCAGATGCCTCCGAGAAGAGACCCTGAATTTTTTTTCCCACCGGAGATCACGCAGTTGATCCAGCAGCAGAATGCCTTGATGCAATTGCTAGTTCAGAACCAGGGCAATGCCAATAACAACAATGCCAACAACAACCCGCCGCCAGTGGATAACCTCGCCCATTTCTTAAGGTTACAGCCGCCGGTGTTCTCCAGTAGCATCGAGCCAATAGTTGCAGATGATTGGCTACGTCTTATTGGAAGGGAGTTAACCACCGCAGGATGCACAGATGCTGAGAAGGTGCGTTTTGCCGCACACCAACTGGATGGACCTGCAGCAGCATGGCGGGAGAATTTCACAGCCACCTATCCTATCGACACTGTCACATGGGCTCAGTTTCAGCAGGCTTTTCGTACTGCCCATGTCTCGACTGGAGCTATGCAGATGAAGAAGCGTGAGTTTTGAAATCTACGCCAGGGGAACCGTACTATTGGCCAGTACGTGGATGAGTTTAGCAAGTTATCACGTTATGCCCCTGATGATGTGGCCACAGATGCCGCGAAGCAGGAGAAGTTTATGGAAGGGCTGAATGATGAGATGAGTATGCAGTTGATGGTAGCAACCTTCAACAACTACCAGGAGTTGGTAGATAAGGCTCTAATGATTGAAGGAAAGCAGCAGCAGATTGAGAATCATAAGAGGAAGTATGGACAAGGAAAATACAACTCAGGAGCTCACCAGAAGCCTCGTTTAACCCCGAACTCGGGAGGACTTGTTCATAACCATGGAGGTCATAATAATGCTGGAGGAGGATCGCATAACCATAATGGTGCGAAGAACGGGAATGGGAATGGAGCCAACAATACTCAGAATCGCTCTAACCCATCTACACCCGCAAAGAGGGACTTAAGTCAAGTTGTTTGCTACAAGTGCGGGAAGACCGGGCACTATGCCAATGACTGCTCTGAAGGAAAGAATGGAAACAGAAATGGGAGCGCTGGGAAGAAGCTCAATCCATTCAACAAAGGACAAGTGAACCACGTTAACATGGAGGAAGTTGAAGAGCAGCCGGACGCGGTAATAGGTAAGTTTTTGGTTCAGTCATTTACCGCAATCGTTCTTTTCGATACTGGTGCATCGCATTCATACATATCAAGGGGATTTGTGGAAAAGTTCAAGTTACCAACCCAAACCCTTAGGACACCCCTTTTAGTGAGCTCGCCTGGAGCAGAGTACATGGCTAGTAGTTGGTGCACCCAGATACCCCTAATCATTGGCACACATGTATTTCCGTCTGACCTAATTATCTTGGAGTCGCAAGGATTGGATGTGGTATTAGGAATGGACTGGATGTCGAAGTATGGAGGAAGTATTGTAACGCCCCGGATACAACTTTCCATATTCGTAACTCCAACTCTTGCCTTTTCCGGAGATGTGATTTATTATTTCCTTCGTGGTTGGGTTTTTGTCTGTTGTTTTGCATTTTGTTCTTGTTATGCATCTCATCTCATGGCATCATGTGCATTGCATCGGCATCATTTTCATAAAACTCGCGTCCGTTGGGGTTCCGCCGGTTCTCTCCATTCTCCGTTCTGAGCCCGACCACACTCGCACGCGCCCGCGGCACCTCTGAAATATTATTTTATAAGTGGCATAAAAATGTTCTCGGAATGGGTTGCAACTTGTCGTGTGGTCTTATTATAGTGTAGACAGAGCGCCTGCCAAGTTTCATCGCATTCAGAGTCCATTTGATAGCCCAACCGTTAAATATAGCGGTACCGTTGCCGGTACCTTCGTCGGATGTTTCGGTCTTCGAAACCTGCCGCTGGGCCTCTCTATCTCTTCTCTCCACTCAGCCCAACCTCTCTTCACAGCCCACCTAGGCCTGGCAACCCCTCCTCGTGATCAGATCCGTCGGATTACGATCGGAGGGCTCCAAAAGCCCCCAATTTCCCCTAACCTAGCCCCTCCTACCTATAAATGGACACCCCACGTCCATTTTCGGGCTAAACCTACCCCTAGCCTCCTCCCCTAACCTCCCAGCCACCGGCGCCTCGTTTTCCATGCCCGGCCACCTCCCGTCCGCCACTTGGCGCCATCCCACTCGCCAGCGCCGCCGCTCCAGTCGCCTCCCAGCCAATGGGAGAGCGCCACGCGCCCCGCAACCTTCCTCCCACCTCACGCGGCCCTGCAGGCCCAGGCGCAGCTCGCCCGGGCCCGAGTCGCCGCCGCCCCGGCCCGCAGGCACTCGCCCGCGCCCAGCGCCCGCTCCCCTCATCCCCGAGCAGGAGGGCTCGGCCGGGCCCGATCTGCCCGACGCCGGCAACCGCTGCCGCCTCCCGCCGGCGAGCACCCTCGCCGGAGCACCCGTGCCGCCCTGCCAGTCCAGCGTCGCCCGCCCCTTCTCCTCCTTCCCTCTCCTTCCCTCTCCCTCACCGGCTCGCTCTCTCTCCCTCTTTCCAGGAAGCGCCGCCACCCACGGAGCCGCCGCCGGAGTGCTGCGCCTCCCGGAGCTCCGCCCACCGTCATCGTTGCCCGGATCCGGCGCCGGCCGACCGGATCCGCCTGTTCCCGCAACCCTGGCCTCCTCCTAGCCTCCCCGCCGGCCAGCGCAGTCGCCGCCCTGCGCCATGGCCGCACCGGCATGCGTGCTCTCGTGTGCGTGCGAGCACACGCACTGCCACCGCGTGTGGGCTGCACGTGGGCCGCGCCCCCCCGCTGGCCCATCTCCTCCGGCCTGCTTCGGCCATCTCCACCGACCTAGGCTTGGCCCATGGTGAGCAGTCCCGTAGCCCTTCCCCTGTGCACTCTTGGGCCAGCTCGATCTGGCCCGATGTGGTTTTTTTCCGTTCTGCGAATTTGCTATTTATCCAGGGAATTACAGATTTACAGAAAACCCCCTTTAACTTCATGCATTTAATAACTATTAAACCATGCATCGGATTAAAAAACTTTATATATGTAAAATGCTCAGAAAATTGTGTAGATTAATAATATGCCATTTTCATCCATATTTAAAATGTTTAAAATGCTGGTTGTGTTAATTTGCATAAATGCCATGTTAAAATGATTTATTTCATAACTAAATAACCGAAGCTCCGTTTTAAATAAACTTTATATGTAAATGGGGTGGAAAATGCCTAGTTTAACATGGTCCACTTTATTTTCCTGTTTAACAACTCTAAAATTATGTAATAGGCAGAACAGTACCAAAACTAAATATGGACATGAGGATTTTCCGGAATTGTTGTTTGTTACTTCCGGCCTCATTTAAACTTGCCTAGTTAGGTAGTTTTCCTATGCTTCACCTCTTGCCATGTTTAACAACATTTAATATTGTTTGGTAGCATAACCGAAATTAAACTAAATACTTGCATGTGGTGTTTCTTCAATATGCAACTCGCTGCATATTGATCTCCACTTAACTTGTAGTATTGTTTGTTGCACTTGCTATGCCATGCCTCATTAAACCGGACATGCATCATACTTGTTTGTGCATCATGCCATGTTTATGCTTGTGCATTTACCATGTTGTTTGTTTCTTTCGGTGTTGCTTCTTAGTTCCGGTAACGTTGCGTTCGTGAGGATTCGTTCGACTACGTTGGTTCGTCTTCTTCATGGACTCGTTCTTCTTCCTAGCAGGATTTCAAGCAAGATGACCGCTACCCTGGATCTCACTACTATCATTGCTATGCTAGTTGCTTCGTTCTATCGCTATGCTGCGTTACCTATCTTTTGCTCATCAAGCCTCCCAAATTGCCATGAACCTCTAACCTTTGACACCCTTCCTAGAAAACCGTTGCTTGGCTATGTTACCGCTTTGCTCAGCCCTCTTATAGAGTTGCTAGTTGCAGGTGAAGTTGAAGATTGCTCCATGGTGGACAGGATTTTGGTTGGGATATCACAATATCTCTTATATTATTAATGCATCTATATATTTGGTAAAGGGTGGAAGGCTCGGCCTTATGCCTGGTGTTTTGTTCCACTCTTGCCGCCCTAGTTTCCGTCATACTGGTGTTATGTTCCCGGATTTTGCGTTCCTTACGCGGTCGGGTGATTTATGGGACCCCCTTGACAGTTCGCTTTGAATAAAACTCCTCCAGCAAGGCCCAACATTGACTTTTACCATTTGCCTCACCACCACCTACCTTTCCCTTGGGAGTCGCTCTCTCGAGGGTCATCTTTATTATAGCCCCCCCGGGCTAGTGATTGTCTAAGTGTTGGTCCGAACTAGAGCCCTTTGTAGCGCCCCCTCAGGGAAACTTGAGGTCTGGTTTTAGTTGTACGGATTGCTCATCCGGTATTGCCCTGAGAACGAGATATGCGCAGCTCCTATCAGGATTGTCGGTGCATCGGGTCTTGCTGGTCTTGTTTTACCATTGTCGAAATGTCTTGTAAACCGGGATTCCGAGTCTGATCGGGTCTTCCTGGGAGAATGTCTATTCCTTCGTTGATTGCGAGAGCTTGACATGGGCTAAGTTGGGACATCCCTGCAGGGTATAATCTTTCGAAAGCCGTGCCTGCGGTTATAGGCAGATGGGAATTTGTTTGTCCGGTTGTAGATAACTTGACACCAGATCCGAATTAAAACGCATCAACCGCGTCTGTAGCCGTGATGGTCTCTTCTCGGTGGAGTCCGGGAAGTGAACACGGTTTCTGGGTTATGTTTGACGTAAGTAGGAGTTCAGGATCACTTCTTGATCATTACTAGTTGACTACCGTTCTGCTTGCTCTCTTCTCGCTCTTATTTGCGTATGTTAGCCACCATATATGCTTAGTCGCTGCTGCAACCTCACCACTTTACCCCTTCCTTTCCCTTTAAGCTTTGCTAGTCTTGATACCCATGGTAATGGGATTGCTGAGTCCTCGTGGCTCACAGATTACTACAACAACAGTTGCAGGTACAGGTTTTGCTATGATCATGATGCGAGAGCGATGCTTGCTTGCGTTGAGTTCTTCTTCTGTTTCGTCTTTGATAAGGGGATAGGTTCCAGGTCGGCAGCCTGGGCTAGCAGGGTGGATGTCGTTTGAGTTTTTGTTTGTGCTTCATCTGTAGTTAGATGATGATCTTATGTATTGTGATGTTGTATCCATGTGGCATTTTATGCCTCTTGTTTGTATCCCCATCTATTATGTAATGTTGATGTAATGATATCCACCTTGCAAAAGCGTTTCAATATGCGGGTCTATCCTTGGTGGGACCTTCGAGTTCCTTTTGGATAGGGTCGCATATTGGGCGTGACAAGTATTGACTGTGCTAGTAAGCCAATTTACCTTACCACCCCGGAGGGAAAAAGGATTAAGTATGTATCTAGGCATGTGCCTAGGAGGAGCCAAGTAAACGCCCTCACGGGAGTTGTACAGGAGGAAGTACCTGTAGTAAAGGATTTTCCGGATGTTTTCCCCGAAGAGTTACCAGGTATGCTACCGGATAGAGACATCGAGTTTTTGATAGAGCTATTGGCAGGTACAGGGCCGATATCCAAGAGACCCTATCGGATGCCAGCAAATGACCTGGAGGAAATTAAGAAGCAGATCAAAGAGTTGTTGGAGAAATGTTACATTCATAGAAGTTCATCACCTTGGGGAGCCCCAGTACTTTTGGTGGAGAAGAAGGATAAATCCCTGAGGATGGGCGAAGGTAAAGCCAAAGGTTTTCACGAGGATGAGCACAATACCTTGTGGTTTGAGGACCGGATTTATGTGCCCAACAATTTGGAGATCAGGAAGTTGATACTTCAGGAGGCCATGACTCACCATACTCGATTCATCCCAGAAACACCAAGATGTATTTGGACTTGAAGGAACGTTTCTGGTGGACTGGTATGAAGAAGGATATTTCCGAGTATGTAGCCGTATGTGATGTATGTCAGAGAGTGAAGGCAGAGCATCAGAAACCAGCAGGACTGCTACAGCCTATGCCAATACCCGAATGGAAGTGGGACAAACCTGGTATGGACTTTATTATCGGATTACCCAGAACCAAGGCAGGATATGATTCTATATGGGTAGTTGTGGATCGATTAACTAAAGTAGCTCACTTCATCCCGGTGAAAACAACGTATACAAGTGCAAAGTTGGCCAAGATATATATGACCAGGATCGTATGTTTACATGGAGTTCCGAGGAGCATCATACCAGATAGAGGAACCCATTTTACTTCAAAGTTTTGGCATCAGTTACACCAGACTTTGGGTACCTGATTGGAATTCAGTACCGCTTTTCACCCTCAAACAGATGGACAGACAGAAAGAGTCAATCAGATTCTGGAGGACATGCTAAGATCCTGTGCGCTAGATTTTGTATCTAGTTGGGATGACAATTTACCATACGCGGAGTTCTCTTATAACAACAGCTACTAGGCCAGTTTGAAGATGGCATCGTTCGAATCTCTGTATGGACGCAGATGTAGAACACCATTGATGTGGGATGAGGTAGGAGACCGTCAATTGTTTGGACCAGATTTTATCAAGGAATCAGAAGAGAAGGTTAAACTGATCAGAGACAGACTAAAGATCGCTCAGTCCAGACAGAAGAGTTATGCAGATTCAAAACGCAAGGAAGTAACCTATGAAATTGGAGATAGAGCTTATTTACGAGTATCACCTTTGAGGGGAGTAAAACGTTTTGGAGTTAAGGGAAAGTTAGCCCCGAGATTTGTAGGACCGTATCGTATTTTGGGACGGATGGGAGAAGTTGCCTACAAGCTGGAGTTACCTGAAGGGTTGTCAGGATTTCACGATGTGTTTCACGTATCACAGCTGAAGAAGTGCCATGCTGAGATGGCTGATATACCATTGAATGATACAGTACCTTTGGAGGCGATTCAGCTGGATAATAATCTGACCTATGAGGAGAAGCCAGTAAAGATTCTTGAGTTTGATAGTCGAGTCACTCGCAACAAGGTGATCAAGTTTTGCAAAGTTCCCTGGAGTCATCATACTAAGGAGGAAGCCACCTGGGAGCGAGAAGAGGATATTCTCAAGGACCACCCGCACCTATTTTCTAGCCAACCCGAATCTCGAGGGCGAGATTCATCTTAAGGGGGGTAGGTTTGTAACATCCCAAATTTCCAATTTGGCATGTTATACATAGGTCATTCATGCATATCATATTTTATTGTTTTTTTGTTTGCAATCCTTGAAATCCTAAGCAACTCAAGGACCTTCGGAGAGAGTTGGGGATTTTCCAATTTTCATATTTGAAATTTTTATCAAATAGTGAAGACGAGGATTTTGATTTTTAATTTTTTTTCTTCGGAAAATATTTCATTTTAAAATAATAAATGAGGGGAGATAATATGACTTCTCCAAAACAATTGAAATATCGGAGGAAAAATGTTAAAATCATTATTTGGATTTTATTTGAGTTTATTCGGAATTTTATTTGCCCTAGAAAAATTTGCATGTTTTAAAAATTGTATTTTAGGGGCCAAGAAAAGTTCATCTTGTTCTGAATATTTTATTTAGACGGAGAAAATTTGTTTTGGAATTTTTAGATTTTTATTTATATTTTTCTAGGATTTTTCTAGTCGGCGGAATGTTTTTTAAAAAAAAAAAACCGCGCCCGACTCGGCCAAAGGCCCAGCCGAGCAGGCTGGCCCAGTCGCCGCGCCTTGCCCCCTCCTCCAAGTCGCCCCGCCCCGCCCCATTTATATAGCACCGCCCCCGCCCCCTCTAGCCACCACCACCACCACCGCCGCCGCCGCCGCCGCCTCCCGGAGCCCAGAGCCGAGCCCCGAGCCGCTGTCGCCGCCGCC
>NC_041385.1:550362236-550369128 GCF_002162155.2 Triticum dicoccoides
CGCCCTCCCCAAGCCCCGTCACCCCTCGCCGAGCCGCCGGAGCCGCCCGCCCTGCCGGACGACCTTGCCGGAGGTAGCCACACCCCCCCCTCACCGCCGGTTTTTTTAAAATAAACCCCTTTGTATTTTTTGAAAAAACCCTAGTTCGGTTTTTATTTATTTATAGATCGGTTTTATTCTTCGGTTTATTTATTTGGCAAGCGTTCGCTCGTCCATTCGTTCTAACGAATGTGTTCATCGTTTAGTTTCTGTTAACGAACGTTCGTTCGTTTAGCCATTCGTCATTTTTTCTTTTATCAGATTTATTTCGCGATTTTTCTGATCGTGATTTCTGATCCGATGTTCAAACCTGTTTATCTTTTCGCTCGTTTATCGGAATCAGGCGATTCAAGCGCGTGGAGTTTCATCTCGAAACCTTCTTTCCGAATAATCAACTCAAAAATGTTTTTATCTCTGTAAAATTTGACCCTAGTTCAGATTAGTTAATGGATCTTGTTTCTTTTGCCGTTTGAGTTTCGTTGCTCCATTTGATTTGATTCTTTTTGCAAACCGGAGTTCTTAAGTTGAACTCTCCGGTCATACTCTTTTATTTGGAGTTCTACTTGTGCATCTTTGATTGTTGCTTATGTATGTTATTGTTTGCTTGCGATAGAATTCCCGGAGTGTGAAGCGTGTTACTACGAGTCTCTAGGATTCACGGATCGTCAGCAAGGCAAGTAACATATTGATCATACTCTTTTCATACCCAGTTTTTTATGCATTAGTTTCAATCCTCAAACATTGCATGACTAGGGTGCCTTTAATATGTGGGTTTTCGGAAGTAGTTGCTGAGGTAGAACCTATTGCCCTGTTTATTATCAAACCCTTGGGAGTTACTTCTACATGTTGCTTATTTTGTCATGCTATGCTCGTAGAAGTGGATTGGGTTTGAGTGATTTCCATGACAGATGTGAGATTGTTAAATTAATGGTTTACTTAAGGTGGCAACTTTAATACACATCTGGGTGGATTGAGGCACCTGGGGTATCCAGTGATTGCCTGTTTTATTTTTGGAAATCCCGGGGTTACTGTGTGATTCTCCTATGGACCGCCACCCAGGCTCAAAGGGAACTGAGTCTATTCATGGTAGAAACTTCCGTGTGCAGCCGCAAGCTATTATGGGCTCTAGCATAGTTGAGTAAGTTACGTGAAGCTCTTGAAGAGCTGGATCAGCAGGTAGTGGGTTTGTAGGTTTGGTATGGTCTGCCCGGAGTAGAGAGTTAATGTTTCTTAAAGACTATGTCTCGGTCATCCGTTTCTCAAACGTCATGTAGTGCGAGGAATCAGCGGAGGCGATCGAGTCTTGCGGGGAAAAGTGCGCAAACCTCTGCACAGTGTACAATCTAATCATGGTTAGCCGTGTCCCCGATTATGGACAATTCTAAGTATCTAGTACTTGACTATTCGCATGTATCTCAACACTTCTAAATAATCTTGCTGGGTTGTTAACTATTTTAATTGGGATCTTTGAGTTGGGGTTACCTTCACAAATGATGTTTCAACCACCATGATAGTTAAATTAAAATTTATTCCTTTGTAGTAGGGAAAAATTGGCTTTTCGCAAAACTGTAACCATAGAGCTTTCCACCAGCCAAATATGCATGTAGTGGTAGTATTATTCTGTTATTGCTTTTTGTGTTACATTCCCAGCATATTCCATGTGTTGACCCATTCTTGGGCTGCAACGTATTATGTTGCAGACTTTTCAGACGAGTAAGGTTCGTAGGTCGTTGCCGTGCAGCTCAGCTATGCCGTTGGAGTTGATGGACTCACTTTATCTTCCAAGCCTTCCGTTGTTATTGCATTAGATGGCCTTAAGCCATATTATTGTAATAAGTTCTCTTTTGAGACATTCGATGTAATAAGTGTGTGATTGCTACTCTGTTATAAATCCTTCGAGTACTGTGTGTGTCAGCATTACCGATCCAGGGATGACATGGAAGCACAGAGACTTGACCATCTGAGGTCGGGTCGCTACAAGATGGTATCAGAGCACACACTGAGTGTAGGACATGACCACTAAGATAAACCATATGTCACTCTTCTCTTGTCATTTCTAACTCCTCTTCTTTTTCCACTCTTTAGGATGAAGGAGATGAAGAACAAGTTTGCACAACCAGATGAAGACTCACCTTTTGGACGCCACTTGAAGGAAGTCACTAGGTACTTGAATATTGGAATACCAAGCTTCACCGGGATGTACAACGCCACTCTACCAGAAGAAGAGCGCTGGCTGATTCAAGTACGAGTTCCAGGAAGAACGTTCTCGCCAAAATTCTAAACCCATAGAGTTTTCTTTCGAAGCACCCACTTGGAGCCTTGGCAAGAGTATGGCAGCTCATATTACCATGGGACGCATTGGAGAAATCTAGAACAAGGACCTTGAGGACACCACCTATCAAATATGTGGGCACCGAGATGAACAATGGGAGATGATCAGCACCACGAAGGATAGATCTGTCGCAGCCTTTATCCAGGAGCAAAACCAGCACATTCGACGACAGGAGAACCAGATGTGCGCAGACATGATCGAGTTGAAGAAGGCGAAAACTAGGATCATCGAGCTGGAGGAAGAACTTAAGTTCACACGCGATGGATATGAGGAGGAAATCAAGACCCTATTGGAGAAGAATGACGAACTAGTCGAGAAGATCGGAATTTTCATGGGAGGACCAGTTCCGAGAGAAGATGACGGAGACCCCATTTTGCCGGACAACTACATCATGATCGACGACACCGATTCAGATTCAAGTGATGATGACTACGAAGATGAAGCTGGAGCAGACATCATGGAGTCTTCCACCGATCAAAATTTCTAGATGACCACCATATAATAATAGTATTCCCCCATGTAACTAGTAGTAGTGAGCACTTTTGCGATAGTCCTAGACCGTTTTGTATGCCCTTGCTTGATTGATTGAATGAATGCTTGTGTTTGCCTCATATACATATGGGTAGTGTTTCTCCCCTAGATCTTTTTCTATTCTAATCTCTTCCATCTAAACCCATCAAATGCCTCCGAGAAGAGACCCCGATTTTGTTTTCCCACCAGAGATCATGCAGTTGATCGAGCAGCAGAATGCCTTGATGCAATTTCTAGTTCAGAACCAGGGCAATGCCAATAACAACAATGCCAACAACAACCCGCCGCCAATGGATAACCTCGCCTCTTTCTTAAGGTTACAGCCGCCGGTGTTCTCCAGTAGCATCGAGCCAATAGTTGCAGATGATTGGCTACGTCGTATTGGAAGGGAGTTAACCACTGCAGGATGCACAGATGCTGAGAAGGTGCATTTTACCGCACACCAACTGGATGGACCTGCAGCAGCATGGTGGGAGAATTTCACGGCCACCTATCCTATCGACACTGTCACATGGGCTCAGTTTCAGCAGGCTTTTCATACTGCCCATGTCTCGACTGGAGCTATGCAGATGAAGAAACGTGAGTTTTGCAATCTACGCCAGGGGAACCGTACTGTTGGCCAGTACGTGGATGAGTTTAGCAAGTTATCATGTTATGCCCCTGATGATGTGGCCACAGATGCTGCGAAGCAGGAGAAGTTTATGGAAGGGCTGAATGATGAGATGAGTATGCAGTTGATGGTAGCAACCTTCAACAACTACCAAGAGTTGGTAGATAAGGCCCTAATGATTGAAGGAAAGCAGCAGCAGATTGAGAATCGTAAGAGGAAGTATGGACAAGGGAAATACAACTCAGGAGCTCACCAGAAGCCTCGTTTAACCCCGAACTCGGGAGGACTTGTTCATAACCATGGAGGTCATAACAATGCTGGAGGAGGATCGCATAACCATAATGGTGCGAAGAACGGGAATGGGAATGGAGCCAACAATAATCAGAATCGCTCTAACCCATCTACACCCGCAAAGAGGGACTTAAGTCAAGTTGTTTGCTACAAGTGCGGGAAGACCGGGCACTATGCCAATGACTGCTCTGAAGGAAAGAATGGAAACAGAAATGGGAGCGCTGGGAAGAAGCCCAATCCATTCAACAAAGGACAAGTGAACCACGTTAACATGGAGGAAGTTGAAGAGCAGCCGGACGCGGTAATAGGTAAGTTTTTGGTTCAGTCATTTACCGCAATCGTTCTTTTCGATACTGGTGCCTCGCATTCATACATATCAAGGGGATTTGTGGAAAAGTTCAAGTTACCAACCCAAACCCTTAGGACACCCCTTTTAGTGAGCTCGCCTGGAGTAGAGTACATGGCTAGCAGTTGGTGCACCCAGATACCCCTAATCATTGGCACACATTTATTTCCGTCTGACCTAATTATCTTGGAGTCGCAAGGATTGGATGTGATATTAGGAATGGACTGGATGTCGAAGTATGGAGGAAGTATTGACTGTGCTAGTAAGCCAATTTACCTTACCACCCCAGAGGGAAAAAGGATTAAGTATGTATCTAGGCATGTGCCTAGGAGGAGCCAAGTAAACGCCCTCACGGGAGTTGTATAGGAGGAAGTACCTGTAGTAAAGGATTTTCCAGATGTTTTCCCCGAAGAGTTACCAGGTATGCCACCGGATAGAGACATCGAGTTTTTGATAGAGCTATTGCCAGGTACAAGGCCGATATCCAAGAGACCCTATCGGATATCCAAGAGACCCTATCAAAGAGTTGTTGGAGAAAGGTTACATTCGTAGAAGTTCATCACCTTGGGGAGCCCCAGTACTTTTGGTGGAGAACAAGGATAAATCCCTGAGTATGGGAGAAGGTAAAGCCAAAGGTTTTCGCGAGGATGAGCACGATACCTTGTGGTTTGAGGACCGGATTTATGTGCCCAACAATTTGGAGATCAGGAAGTTGATACTTCAGGAGGCCCATGACTCACCATACTCGATTCATCCCGGAAACAACAAGATGTATTTGGACTTGAACGAACGTTTCTGGTGGACTGGTATGAAGAAGGATATTTCCGAGTATGTAGCCGTATGTGATGTATGTCAAAGAGTGAAGGCAGAGCATCAGAAACCAGCAGGACTGCTACAGCCTATGCCAATACCCGAAAGGAAGTGGGACAAACTTGGTATGGACTTTATTATCGGATTACCCAGAACCAAGGCAGGATATGATTCTATATGGGTAGTTGTGGATTGATTAACTAAAGTAGCTCACTTCATCCCGGTGAAAACAACGTATACAAGTGCAAAGTTGGCCAAGATATATATGACCAGGATCGTATGTTTACATGGAGTTCCAAGGAGCATCGTACCAGATAGAGGAACCCAGTTTACTTCAAAGTTTTGGCATCAGTTACACCAGACTTTGGGTACCTGATTGGAATTCAGTACCGCTTTTCACCCTCAGACATATGGACAGACAGAAAGAGTCAATCAGATTCTGGAGGACATGCTAAGAGCATGTGCGCAAGATTTTGGATCTAGTTGGGATGACAATTTACCATACGCGGAGTTCTCTTATAACAACAGCTACCAGGCCAGTTTGAAGATGGCACCGTTCGAAGCTCTGTATGGACGCAGATGTAGAACACCATTGATGTGGGATGAGGTAGTAGACCGTCAATTGTTTGGACCAAATTTGATCAAGGAATCAGAAGAGAAGGTTAAACTGATCATAGACAGACTAAAGATCGCTCAGTCCAGACAGAAGAGTTATGCAGATTCAAAACGCAAGTAACCTATGAAATTGGAGACAGAGCTTATTTACGAGTATCACCTTTGAGGGGAGTAAAATGTTTTGGAGTTAAGGTAAAGTTAGCCCCGAGATTTGTAGGACCGTATCGTATTTTGGGACGGATGGGAGAAGTTGCCTACAAGCTGGAGTTACCTGAAGGGTTGTCAGGAGTTCACGATGTGTTTCACGTATCACAGCTGAAGAAGTGCCATGCTGAGATGGCCGATATACCACTGAATGATACAGTACCTTTCGAGGCGATTCAGCTGGATAATAATCTGACCTATGAGGAGAAGCCAGTAAAGATTCTTGAGTTTGATAGTCGAGTCACTCGCAACAAGGTGATCAAATTTTGCAAAGTTCAGGGGAGTCATCATACTGAGGAGGAAGCTACCTGGGAGCGAGAAGAGGATATTCGCAAGGACCACCGGCACCTATGTTCTAGCCAACCCGAATCTCGAGGGCGAGATTCATCTTAAGGGGGGTAGGTTTGTAACATCCCAAATTTCCAATTTGGCATGTTATATATAGGTCACCCATGTATATCAAATTTTATTGTTTTTTTGTTTGCAATCCTTGAAATCCTAAGCAACTCAAGGACCTTCGGAGAGAGTTGGGGATTTTCCAAATTTCATATTTGAAATTTTTATCAAATAGTGAAGACGAGGATTTTGATTTTTAATTTTTTTTCTCCGGAAAATATTTCATTTTAAAATAATAAATGAGGGGAGATAATATGACTTCTCCAAAACAATTGAAATATCAGAGGAAAAATGTTAAATCATTATTTGGATTTTATTTGAGTTTATTCGGAATTTTATTTGCCCTAGAAAAATTTGCATGTTTTAAAAATTGCATTTTAGGGGCCAAGAAAAGTTCATCTTGTTCTAAATATTTTATTTAGACGGAGAAAACTTGTTTTGGAATTTTTAGATTTTTATTTATATTTTTCTAGGATTTTTCTAGTCGGCGGAATGTTTTTTTAAAAAAAAAACCAGCGCCCGACTGGACCAAAGGCCCAGCCGAGCAGGCCGGCCCTGCCGCCACGCCTTGCCCCCTCCTCCAAGTCGCCCCGCCCCGCCCCCTTTATATAGCGCCGCCCCTGCCCCCTCTAGCCACCACCACCACCGCCGCCGCCGCCTCCCGGAGCCCGGAGCCGAGCCCCGAGCCGCCGCCGCCGAGTCGCCGCCGCCGCCCTAG
>NC_041385.1:550369215-550410912 GCF_002162155.2 Triticum dicoccoides
GCCGCCGGAGCCGCCTGCCCCGCCGGACGACCTCGCCGGAGGTAGCCACACACCCTCCCCCCCCTCGCCGCCGGTTTTTTAAAAATAAACCCCTTCGGTTTTTTTGAAAAAACCCTAGTTCGTTTTTTTATAGATCGGTTTTATTCTTCGGTTTATTTATTTAGCAAGCGTTCGCTCGTCCGTTCGTTCTAACGAACGTGTTCATCGTTTAGTTTCTGTTAACGAACGTTCGTTCGTTTAGCCGTTCGTCGTTTTTTCTTTTATTGGATTTATTCCGCGATTTTTCTGATCGCGATTTCTGATCCGATGTTCAAACCTGTTTATCTTTTCGCTCGTTTATCGGAATCAGGCGATTCAAGCGCCTGGAGTTTCATCTCGAAACCTTCTTTCCAAATAATCAACTCAAACAAGTTTTTATCTCTGTAAAATTTGACCCTAGTTCAGATTAGTTAACGGATCTTGTTTCTTTTGCCGTTTGAGTTTCGTTGCTCCGTTTGATTTGATTCTTTTTGCAAACCGGAATTCTTAAGTTGAACTCTCCGGTGAAACTATTTTATTTGGAGTTATACTTGTGCATCTTTGATTGTTGCTTATGTATGTTATTGTTTGCTTGCGATAGAATTCCCGGAGTGCGAAGCGTGTTACTACGAGTCTCTAGGATTCATGGATCGTCAGCAAGGCAAGTAACATATTGATCATACTCTTTTCATACCCAGTTTTTTATGCATTAGTTTCAATCCTCAAACATTGCATGACTAGGGTGCCTTTAATATGTGGGTTTTGGGAAGTAGTTGCTGAGGTAGAATCTATTGCCCTGTTTATTATCAAACCCTTGGGAGTTACTTCTACGCGTTGCTTATTTTGTCATGCTATGCTCGTAGATGTGGATTGGGTTTGAGTGATTTCCATGACAGATGTGAGATTGTTAAATTAATGGTTTACTTAAGGTGGCAACTTTAATACACATCTAGGTGGATTGAGGCACCTAGGGAATCCAGTGATTGCCTGTTTTATTTTTGGAAATCCCGGGGTTACCGTGTGATTCTCCTATGGACCGCCACCCAGGCTCAAAGGGAACTGAGTCTATTCATGCTAGAAACTTCCGTGTGCAGCCGCAAGCTATTATGGGCTCTAGCATAGTTGAGTAAGTTATGTGAAGCTCTTGACGAGGTGGATCAGTAGGTAGTGGGTTTGTAGGTTTGGTATGGTCTGCCCGGAGTAGAGAGTTAATGTTTCTGAAAGACTGTGTCTCGGTCATCCATTTCTCAAACGTCATGTAGTGCGAGGAATCAGCGGAGGCGATCGAGTCTTGCGGGGAAAAGTCCGCAAACCTCTGCACAGTGTAGAATCTAATCATGGTTAGCCGTGTCCCCGCTTATGGACAATTCTGAGTATCTAGTACTTGAGAGTTCGCATGTATCTCAACACTTCTAAATAATCTTGCTGGGTTGTTAACTATTTTAATTGGGATCTTTGAGTTGGGGTTACCTTCTCAAATGATGTTTCAACCACCATGATAGTTAAATTAAAATTTATTCCTTTGTAGTAGGGAAAAATTGACTTTTCGCAAAACTGTAACCATAGAGCTTTCCACCAGCCAAATAGGCATGTAGTGGTAGTATTATTCTGTTATTGCTCTTTTGTGTTACATTGCTAGCATATTCCATGTGCTGACCCGTTCTCGGGCTGCAACGTATTATGTTGCAGACTTTTCAGACGAGGAGTAAGGTTCGTAGGTCGTTGCCGTGCAGCTCAGCTATGCCGTTGGAGTTGATGGACTCACTTTATCTTCCAAGCCTTCCGCTGTTATCGCATTAGATGGCCTTAAGCCATGTTATTGTAATAAGTTCTCTTTTGAGACATTCGATGTAATAAGTGTGTGATTGCTACTCTGTCATAAATCCTTCGAGTACTGTGTGTGTCAGCATTACCGATCCAGGGATGACACGGAAGCACAGAGACTTGACCATCTGAGGTCGGGTCACTACATCTAGCTAATTGCCCCCACTTTCAATATGTATCCAGATTGAGACTTAGATTCATCTGGATTGGTGTAAAAGCTTGCACCAATGTAACTCTTTACGACGGGCTCTTTTATCACCTCCATAATCGAGAAATATTTCCTTAGTCCTCACTAAGGATATTCTTGACCGCTGTCCAGTGATATACTCTTAGATCAAAATTGTACTCCCTTGCCAAACTCAGAGAAAGGTATACAATAGGTCTGGTACACAGCATAGCAAACTTTATAGAACCTATGACTGAGGCATAGGGAATGACTTTTCATTCTCTTTCTATTTTCTGCCATAGTCGGGTTTTGAGTCAACTTCACACCTTGCAACACAGCAAGAACTCCTTCTTTGACTGTTCTATTTTGAACTACTTCAAAATCTTATCAAGGTATGTATTCATTGAAAAATCTCATCAAGTGTCTTGATCTATCTCTATAGATCTTGATGCTCAATGTGTAAGCAACTTCACCAAGGCCTTTCTTTGAAAACTCTTATTCAAGTATCCTTTTATGCAATCCAGAATTTCTATATCATCTCCAATCAACAATATGTCATCTACAGATAGTTTTAGAAAATGCTACAGAGCTCCCACTCACTTTCTTGTGAATACAAGCTTCTCCAAAAGTCTATATAAAACCATATGCTTTGATCAACTCATCAAAGCGTATATTCCAACTCTGAGATGCTTCCACCAGTCAATAGATGGATCGCTGGAGCTTTCACATTTTGTTAGCACCTTTAGGATTGACAAAACCTTCTGGTTGCATCATATACAACTCTTCATTAATAAATCCATTAAGGAGTGCAGTTTTGACATCCATTTGCCAGATTTCATAAAATGTGGCAATTGCTAACATGATTCAGACAGACTTAAGCATCGATACGAGTGAGAAAATCTCATCGTATTCAACTCCTTGAACTTGTCAAAAAACCTTTTGCGACAAGTCGAGCTTTGTAGATAGTAACACTACTTATCAGCGTCTGACTTCCTCTTGAAGATCCATTTATACAATATGGCTTGCCGATCATCGGGCAACTCCACCAAAGTCCACACTTTGTTCTCATACATGGATCCTATCTCAGATTTCATGGCCTCAAGCCATTTCATGGAATCTGGGCTCCTCGTCGCTTCCTCATAGTTCGTAGGTTCATCATGGTCTAGTAACATGACTTCCAGAACAGGATTACCGTACCACTCTGGTGCGGACTGTACTTTTGAAGACCTACGGGGTTCTGTAGTAACTTAATCTAAAGTTTCATGATCATCATCATTAGCTTCCTCACTAATTGGTGTAGGAATCACTGGAACTGATTTCTGTGATGAACTACTTTCCAATTCGGGAGAAGGTACAATTACCTTATCAAGCTCTACTTTCCTCCCACTCACTTCTTTCGAGAGAAACTCCTTCTCTAGAAAGGATCCATCTTAGCACATCTTGCCTTCGGATCTGTGATAGAAGGTGTACCCAACAGTTTCCTTTGGGTATTCTATGAAGACGCACTTCTCCGATTTGGGTTCGAGCTTATCAGGTTGAAACTTTTTCATATAAGCATCGCAGCCCCAAAATTCAAGAAACGACAACTTTGGTTTCTTGCCAAACCACAATTCATAAGGCATCGTCTCAAACGGATTTTGATGGTGCCCTATTTAAAGTGAATGCAACTGTCTCTAATGCATAACCCCAAAACAATAGTGGTAAATCGGTAAGATACATCATAGATCGCACCACATCCAATAAAGTGTGGTTACAACGTTCGGATACACCATTACGCTGTGGTGTTCCATGTGGCGTGAGCTGTGAAACTATTCCACATTGTTTTTAAATGAAGGCCAAACTCATAACTCAAATATTTTCCTCTACGATCAGATTGTAGAAACTTTATTTTCTTGTTACGATGATTCTCCACTTCACTCTGAAACTCTTTGAACTTTTCAAATGTTTCAGACTTGTGCTTCATTAAGTAGATATACTCATATCTGCTCAAATCATTTGTGAAGGTCAGAAAAATAATGATACTCGCCATGAGCATCAACACTCATTGGACCGCATACATCAGTATGTATATTTCCAACAAGTCAGTAGCTCGTTCCATTGTTCCGGAGAACGGAGTTTTAGTCATCTTGCCCAAAAGGCATGGTTCGCAAGCATCAAATGATTCATAACCAAGTGATTCCAAAAATCCATCTTTATGGAGTTTCTTCATGCGCTTTACACCGATATGACCTAAACGGCAGTGCCACAAATAAGTTGCACTATCATTATCAACTTTGCATCTTTTGGCATCAATATTATGAATATGTGTATCACTACGATCGAGATCCAACAAACTATTTTCATTGGGTGTATGACCATTGAAGGTTTTATTCGTGTAAACAGAACAACAATTATTCTCTGACTTTAAATGAATAATCGTATTGCAATAAACATGATCAAATCATATTCATGCTCAACACAAACGCCAAATAACATTTATTTAGGTTTAACACTAATCCCGAAAGTATAGGGAGTGTGCGATGATGATCATATCAATCTTAGAACTACTTCCAACACACATTGTCACTTCACCCTCAACTAGTCTCTGTTTATTCTATAACTCCTGTTTCGAGTTACTAATTTTTAGCAACCGAACAAGTATCAAATACTCAGGGGCTACTATAAACACTAGTATGGTACACATCAATAACCTGTATATCAAATATACCCTTGTTCACTTTGTTATCCTACTTATTCACCAAATATTCAGGGAATTTCCACTTCCAGTGACCATTTCCTTTGCAGTAGAAGCACTCAGTTTCAGGCTTTGGTCCAGCTTTGGCCTTCTTCACGGGAGTGACAACTTGCTTGCCATTCTACTTGAAGTTCCCTTTCTTTCCCTTTGCCCTTTTCTTGAAACTAGTGGTCTTGTCAATTGTCAACACATGATGCTCTTTCTTGATTGCTACCTTCATCGATTTCAACATCACGAAGAGCTCGGGAATCGTTTTCGTCATCCCTTGCATACTATATTTCATCACGAAGTTCTAGTAACTTGGTGATAGTGACTAGAGAACTCTGTCAATCACTATCTTATCTGGAAAATTAACTCCCACTCGATTCAAGCGATTGTAGTACCCAGACAATCTAAGCACATGCTCACTTGTTGAGCAATTCTCCTCCATCTTTTAGCTATAGAACTTTTTGGAGACTTCATATCTCTCAACTCAGGTATTTGCTTGAAATATTAACTTCAACTCCTGGAACATCTCATATGGTCCATGACATTCAAAACGTCTTTGAAGTCCCGATTCTAAGCCGTTAAGCATGGTGCACAAAACTATCAAGTAATCATCATATTGAGCTAGCCAAATGTTCATAACGTCTGCATCTGCTCCTGCAATAGGTCTGTCACCTAGCGGTGCATTAAGGACATAATTTTTCTGTGCAGCAATGAGGATAAACCTCAGATTACGAACCCAGTCTGCATCATTGCTACTATCATTTTTCAACTTAGTTTTCTCTAGGAACACATATAAAACATTAGGAAGCAACAACGCGAGCTATTGATCTACAACGTTATATGCAAAATACTATCAGGACTAAGTTCATGATAAATTAAAGTTCAATTAATCATATTACTTAAGAACTCCCACTTAGATATACATCCCTCTAATCATCTAAGTGATCATGTGATCCAAATCAACTAAACCATGTCCGATCATCACGTGAGATGGAGTAGTTATCAATGGTGAACATCATTATGTTGATCATATCTACTATATGATTCCCGCTCGACCTTTCGGTCTCAGTGTTCCGAGGCCATATCTGTATATGCTAGGCTCGTCAAGTTTAACCTGAGTATTCCACGTGTGCAACTGTTTTGCACCCGTTGTATTTGAACGTAGAGCCTATCACACCCGATCATCACGTGGTGTCTCAGCACGAAGAACATTCGCAATGGTGCATACTCAGGGAGAACACTTATACCTTGAAATTTAGTGAGAGATCATCTTATACTGCTACCGTCAATCAAAGCAAAATAAGATGGATAAAGGATAAACATCACATGCAATCCTTATAAGTGATATAATATGGCCATCATCATCTTGTGCTTGTGATCACCATCTCCGAAGCACCGTCATGATCACCGTCGTCACCGGCGCGACACCTTGATCTTCATCGTAGCATTGTTGTCGTTTCGCCACCTATTGCTTCTACGACTATTGCTACCGCTTAGTGATAAAGTAAAGCAATTATAGGGTGATTGTATTGCATACAATAAAGCAACAACCATATGGCTCCTGTCAGTTGCCGATAACTTTGTTACAAAACATGATCATCTCATACAATAAAATTTAGCATCATGTCTTGACCATATCACATCACAACATGCCCTGCAAAAACAAGTTAGACGTCCTCTACTTTGTTGTTGCAAGTTTTATATGGCTGCTACGGGCTGAGCAAGAACCATTCTTATCTACGCATCAAAACCACAATGATAGTTTGTCAAGTTAGTGTTGTTTTAACCTTCAAAAGGACCAGGCGTAGCCACACTCGGTTCAACTAAAGTTGGAGAAACTGACACCCGCCAGCCACCTATGTGCAAAGCACGTCGGTAGAACCAGTCTCGCGTAAGCGTATGTGTAATGTCGGTCCGGGCCGCTTCATCCAACAATACCGCCGAACCAAAGTATGACATGCTGGTAAGCAGTATGACTTGTATCGCCCACAACTCACTTGTGTTCTACTCCTGCATATAACAACTACGCATAAAACCTGGCTCGGATGCCACTGTTGGGGAACGTAATAATTTCAAAAAAATTCCTACGCACACGCAAGATCATGGTGATGCATAGCAACGAGAGGGGAAAGTGTTCTCCACGTACTCTTGTAGACCAAAAGCGGAAGCGTTAGCACAACGCGGTTGATGTAGTCATACGTCTTCACGATCTGACCGATCAAGTACCGAACGTACGACACCTCCGAGTTCAGCACACGTTCAGCTCGATGATGTCCCACAAACTCCGATCCAGCAGAGCTTTGCGGGAGAGTTTCATCAGCACAAGGAGTGATGACGGTGTTGATGATGCTACCGACGCAGGGCTTCACCTAAGCACTACTATGATATTACATAAGTGGAATATGGTGGAGGGGAGCACCGCACACGGCTAAGAGATCAAGAGATCAATTGTTGTATCTAGAGGTGCCCCCCTACCCCCGTATATAAAGGACGGAGGGAGAGGCCGGCCCTAGAGGAGGGCGCGCCAAGTGTGGGGAGTTCTACTAGGACTCCCAAGTCCTAGTAGGATTCCCCTTTCCTTTCCGGAGTAGGAGAGAAGGAAAGAGGGGGAGAGGGAGATGGAAAAGGGGGCTGCACCCCTTGTCCAATTCGGACCAGAGGGGGGCGTGCCTCCTTCCTTTTGGCCTCTCTCCTCTATTCCCGTATGGCCCAATAAGGCCCATATACTCCCCGGCGAGTTCCCGTAACTCTCCGGTACTCCGAAAAATACCCGAATCACTCAGAACCTTTCCGAAGTCCGAATATAGTCGTCCAATATATTGATCTTTATGTCTCGACCATTTCGAGACTCCTCGCCATGTCCCCGATCTCATCCGGGACAACAAACTACCTTCGGCACATCAAAACACATAAACTCATAATATCGATCGTCACCGAACTTTAAGCGTGCGGACCCTAAGGGTCCGAGAACTATGTAGACATGACTGAGACACGAATACGGTCAATAACCAATAGCGAAACCTGGATGCTCATATTTGCTCCCACATATTCTACGAAGATCTTTATCGGTCAAACCGCATAACAACATACGTTGTTCCTTTTGTCATCGTTATGTTACTTGCCCGAGATTCGATCGTCGGTATCTCAATACCTAGTTCAATCTCGTTACCGGCAAGTCTTTTACTCGTTATGTAATGCATCATCCCGCAACTAACTCATTAGTCACATTGCTTGCAAGGCTTATAGTGATGTGCATTACCGAGAGGGCCCAGAGATACCTCTCCAACAATCGGAGTGACAAATCCTAATCTCGAAATACGCCAACTCAACATGTACCTTCGGAGACACCTGTAGAGCACCTTTATAATCACCCAGTTACGTTGTGACGCTTGGTAGCACACAAAGTGTTCCTCTAGTAAATGGGATTTGCATAATCTCATAGTCATAGGAATATGTATAAGTCATGAAGAAAGCAATAGCAACATACTAAACGATCAAGTGCTAAGCTAACGGAATGGGTCAAGTCAATCACATCATTCTCTAATGATGTGATCCCATTAATCAAATGACAACTCATGTCTATGGTTAGGAAACTTAACCATCTTTGATTAATGAGCTAGTCAAGTAGAGGCATACTAGTGACACTATGTTTGTCTATGTATTCACACATGTACTAAGCTTCCGATTAATACAATTCTAGCATTAATAATGAACATTTATCATGAAATAAGGAAATAAATAATAACTTTATTATTGCCTCTAGGGCATATTTCCTTCACAAACATAGTCATCCAATATATCGATCTTTATGTCTCGACCATTTTGAGACTCCTTGTCATGTATGTGATCATATCCGGGACTCCAAACTACCTTCGGTACATCAAAATGAATAAACTCATAATACCGATCATCACCGAGCGTTAAGCGTGCGGACCCTACGGGTTCGAGAACTATGTAGACATGACCGGGACACATCTCCGGCCAATAACCAATAGCGGAACTTGGATGCTCATATTGGCTCCTACATATTCTAAGAAGATCTTTGTCGGTCAAACCACATAACAACATACGTTGTTCCCTTTGTCATTGGTATCTTACTTGCCCGAGATTCGATCGTCGGTATCTCAATACCTAGCTCAATCTCGTTACCGGCAAGTCTCTTTACTCGTTCTGTAATGAATCATCCCGAAACTAACTCATTAGTCACATTGCTTGCAAGGATTATAGTAATGTGCATTACCGAGAGGGCCCAGAGATACCTCTCCGACAATCGGAGTGACAAATCCTAATCTCGATCTATGCCAACTCAACAAGTACCATCGGAGAAACCTGTAGAGCACCTTTATAATCACCCAGTTACGTTGTGACGTTTGGCAGCACACAAAGTGTTCCTCCGGTAATCGGGAGTTGCATAATCTCATAGTCATAGGAACATGTATAAGTCATGAAGAAAGCAATAGCAGTAAACTAAAACGATCAAGTGCTAAGCTAATGGAATGGGTCAAGTCAATCACATCATTCTCCCAATGATGTGATCCCGTTTATCAAATAACAACTCATGTCTTTGATCAACGAGCTAGTCTAGTCGAGGCATACTAGTGACACTATGTCTGTCTATGTATTCACATATGTACTATGTTTCCAGTTAATACAATTCTAGCATGAATATTAAACATTTATCATGAAATAAGGAAATAAATAATAACTTTATTATTGCCTCTAGGGCATATTTCCTTAAGTATCCCACTTGGACTAGAGTCAATAATCTAGATTACACAGTAATGATTCTAACACCCATGGAGTCTTAGTGCTGGTCATGTTTTGCTCGTGAGAGAGGCTTAGTCAACGGGTCTGCAACATTCTGATCCGTATGTATCTTGAAAATCTCTATGTCTCCCACCTGGACTTGGTCACGGATGGAATTGAAGCATCTCTTGATGTGCTTGGTTTTCTAGTGAAATCTAGATTCCTTTGCCAGGCAAATTGCACCAGTATTGTCGCAAAAGATTTTCATTGGACCCGATGCACTAGGTATGACATCTAGATCGGATATGAACTCCTTCATCCAGACTCCTTCATTTGCTGCTTCCGAAGCAGCTATGTACTCCGCTTCACATGTAGATCCCGCCACGACACTTTTTTGAGAACTGCACCAACTGACAGCTCCACCGTTCAATATAAACACGTATCCGGTCTGCGATTTAGAATCGTCTGGATCAGTGTCAAAGCTTGCATCGACATAACCATTTACGACGAGCTCTTTGTCACCTCCATAAACAAGAAACATATCCTTAGTCCTTTTCAGGTATTTCAGGATGTTCTTGACCGCTGTCCAGTGATCCACTCATGGATTACTTTGGTACCTCCCTGCTAAACTAATAGCAAGGCACACATCAGGTCTGGTACACAACATTGCATACATGATAGAGCCTATGGCTGAAGAATAGGGAACATTTTTCATTTTCTCTCTATCTTCTACAGTGGTCGGGCATCGAGTCTGACTCAACTTCACACCTTGTAACACAGGCAAGAACCCTTTCTTTGCTTGATCCATTTTAAACTTTTTCAAAACTTTATCATGGTATGTGCTTTGTGAAAGTCCAATTAAGCGTCTTGATCTATCTCTATAGATCTTGTTGCCCAATATATAAGCAGCTTCACCGAGGTATTTCATTGAAACACTCTTATTCAAGTGTCCTTTTATGCTATCCAGAAATTCTATATCATTTCCAATCAATAATATGTCATCTACATATAGTATAGAAATGCTACAGAGCTCCCACTCACTTTCTTGTAAATACAGGCTTCTCCAAAAGTCTGTATAAAACCATATGCTTTGATCACACTATCAAAATGTTTATTCCAACTCCGAGAGGCTTGCACCAGTCCATAAATGAATCGCTGGAGCTTGCACACTTTGTTAGTACCTTTTGGATCGACAAAACCTTCTGGTTGCATCATATACAACTCTTCTTCCATAAATCCATTCAGGAATGTAGTTTTGACATCCATTTGCCAAATTTCATAATCATAGAATGCGGCAATTGCTAACATGATTCGGACAGACTTAAGCATTGCTATGGGTGAGAAAGTCTCATCGTAGTCAACTCCTTGAACTTGTTGAAAACCTTTCACAACAAGTAAAGTTTTGTAGACAGTAACATTACTGTCAGTGTCAGTCTTCTTCTTGAAGATCCATTTATTCTCGATGGCTTGCCGATCATCGGGCAAGTCAACCAAATTCCACACTTTGTTCTCATACATGGATCCCATCTCAGATTTCATGGCCTTAAGCCATTTTGCGGAATCTGGGCTCATCATCTCTTCCTCATAGTTTGTAGGTTCGCCATGGTCAAGTAACATGACCTCCAGAATTGGATTACTGTACCACTCTGGTGCGGATCTTATTCTGGTTGACCTATGAGGTTCAGTAGTAACTTGATCTGAAGTTTCTTGATCAATATCATTAGCTTCCTCACTAATTGGTGTAGGTGTAATAGAAACCGGTTTCTGTGATGATCTAATTTTCAGTAAGGGAGCAGGTAAAGTTACCTCATCAAGTTCTACTTTCCTCCCACTCACTTCTTTCGAGAGAAACTCCTTCTCTAGAAAGGATCCATTTTTAGCAACGAATGTCGTGCCTTCGGATCTGTGATAGAACGTGTACCCAACAGTCTCCTTTGGGTATCCTATGAAGACACATTTCTCCGATTTGGGTTCGAGCTTATGAGGTTGAAGATTTTTCACATAAGCATTGCAACCCCAAACTTTAAGAAACGACAACTTTGGTTTCTTGCCAAACCATAGTTCATAAGGTGTCGTCTCAACGGATTTATAAGGTGCCCTATTTAACTTGAATGCAGCCGTCACTAAAGCATAACCCCGAAAATATAGCGGTAAATTAGTAAGAGACATCATAGATCGCACCATATCTAATAAAGTGTGGTTACAACATTCGGACACACCATTACGTTGTGGTGTTCCGGGTGGCGTGAGTTGCGAAACTATTCCGCATTGTTTCAAATAAAGACCAAACTCATAACTCAAATATTCTCCTCCACGATCAGATTGTAGAAACTTTATTTTCTTGATACGATGATTTTCTACTTCACTCTCAAATTCTTTGAACTTTTCAAATGTTTCAGATTATGTTTCATTAAGTAGATATACCCATATCTGCTCGAATCATCTGTGAAGGTGAGAAAATAACGATACCCGCCGCGAGCCTCAATATTCATTGGACCACATACATTAGTATGTATGATTTCCAACAAATCTGTTGCTCGCTCCATTGTTTCGAAGAACGACGTTTTAGTCATCTTGCCCATGAGGCATGGTTCGCAAGTACCAAGTGATTCATAATCAAGTGATTCCAAAAGTCCATCAATATGGAGTTTCTTCATGCGCTTTACACCAATATGACCTAAACGGCAGTGCCACAAATAAGTTGCACTATTGACGGTGTCATGGACTAGGGGGTACTCAACACGTTGTCTCCCGATCAGTTGGATTGGGCCGAGGACCCCCATGGCCGTATACTCATGGGCCAGTCCGGACAGCTACCACATACAAGGAAGAACCCACAAGACTTGGCGATCAAGACAAGGACTCCTCCCCCACCGGCGTATTCGGCTAGGACTCTTGTTATCCTAGGTCTCTGGTGCATTATATAAATCGGGGCCAGGCTAGTCGATAGACATATACAACAATCATACCATAGGCTAGCTTCTAGGGTTTAGCCTCTCTGATCTCGTGGCAGATCAACTCTTGTACTACCCATATCATCAATATTAATCAAGCAGGAGTAGGGTTTTACCTCCATCGAGAGGGCCCGAACCTGGGTAAATATTGTGTCCCTTGCCTCCTGTTACCATTGATCCTAAGACGCACTGTTTGGGACCACCTACCCGAGATCCGCCAGTTTTGACACCGACATTGGTGCTTTCATCGAGAGTTCCGCTGTGTGATCGGCGAAAGGATCAATGGCTCGACTGCAGGTCAACTGCGACGTCGGCTTCTTCGTCACCGGCTCGACTGGTCACCTTGGCTTGACCGAGGACTGCGCCCTACCTCCGATCGTCATGTTCGGATGAAGGCCTTCATCAACACCAACTCCGATCTTTATCAAGACCATGGAGGAGTCATCCATGGAGCTCGGGGGCTCAACGTCAACATTGCCCTCACGCGACCGTGTTGTTTTTCTGTACAGCAAACTTGTATCTGCCGCCACCGCCTCCTCGAGTGTCGCTTAAACGATTACTTTGGTGGAATTATGCGGAATTAAGTCTACAACAACCCTGCAAAAATTTTGTCGAGTTCCGATGGAGGAATCTCCGGCAATCTCCGATATACCGGAGCCCTGTTGAATCTGGACGAGAGTCCGGACGAGTTTAGGGCATGGTATCCAGAATCTAGCTCGGATGTCCTTTGGAGGATCCAACCGTTGATTTGCTGCGGAATTCCCATATCTACCACCTGCCAAAAATTCAGCTCGATCCGACCGTCCAAACTCCGGGAAACTTCCGATTAGTGTATCACTTTTTGGATCTGTTTTCTGCGCGAGAACGAATCCGACTCGAATTCATCTTCTTTATGAACGGGATCTCGGACATCCTTTTTGAAGGAAGTTTTCGTATGGGGTGTTGTGTTTTATTCTCAAACACATCCCAGTAGTATTAAAAGTATTCTTGCAATACGAACTTCACCGTCGCGCCGGTGTCAAACCAGCCCGACAACATCACTCCACGGCGGCCGATCTGCGTTAGACACGTCGTCGCTTTGTTGAGCCGAGCTCAATTTCTTAGGATCATCATCTCGTCCAGCCGAACAATAGTTCAGCATCGCGAAGGATAAATCGTCACCAACATCGCCGCCCCATGGATTACACGGAGCGGGCACACCTGCATCACCACACGGTCACTTCAGCAAGCCGACATCGACCACGTCACGACCTGCATCGCTGGACTGGGGGCTTCATCATCTCATCATCAACCTACTCCGGAGACTTCGGCCTCGCTGGCCGACCAGCTCCGTCACGTTAGCTAGACCGAGGGCTTTGCCTCGGCGAGCCAACCTTTGCCAGCATCACCAAGCCGTTGCTTTATCGCCCATCGGGCGATAGGTGTGCGGATTGAGTCCCAATTTTGGGAATCACCTTTCTTCGGATTGCTACAACAAATAAGCCAGGTGCTATTAATCCTAGTATTTTTTGCTTGTTAGGGTTCATTTTTTCCAATGAATTATTACTCTGGTTTGTCCGTCATATGTACGCAGGTCTATCAAATGGTGGCCGCATTAACGACGGTCGCATGGTGGTTCGGTCAGTTTCTGTACATAGTCCGGCGAACGCCGCATCCGGAACTCGAACCGACCTGTGAATTCAGGCCTTGCCATGCCTTTACCGCATCACGCCGCCGCCCTGCATCGACATTGACTTCGGCGCCAGGCCATATTTCTTTTATTACTCACTTTGCATAAATTATTTGTTATGCAACGAATTTTTTTATTTTTTATTTTTATTATTATTACTATTATCTCCGGTTTGCACTATTTTTTGTGCACAGGAAAATGATCCAGCCGGACTATATCCTTTGGCGTCACCTCGGCTAGACGTGGGGCTTCGTCAACACTTCATTACCCCATGCCGGAGACTTCGGCATCGCCCTGCCGTCCTGCATTGACCGTGCTATGTCAACACTTCGGAGTGTCGAGCTCTTTGCTCCGCCACCTCGGGACCAGCTCGGGGATGGAACCTTGTCCCGCGTCAAGCTCGGACCGCGTCATCAATACCGAACACATTAACCAGCTAAGTTGTCTTCATGCTCAAAGTTTTAAATTTTTAACTTGTGTTCGGCTCGGCCAAGCATTATACTTTTTTGGAAAAAAGTTGCTTGTAAAAATTTCCTTGTCCAAACTTTGTTTGTGACGCGCAAATTCAAATACCCTGTTTACTTGGGGGCTTCCTTCATGAAGCTTTTTCCTCTTGCATATGATTATACTTGTACGGCTTCGTTCCTTGTTCGTGTATTACGCCAAAATATGCACCATATTGACTTAAGCGATTTGCAAGCTGGGTTGCCTGGCTCCTGTGCTTACCCCTACGTTCCCGATTGTTCGGCTAGGGAGTAAAGGGAGCACCTCTGCGATTGTCACGATCGGGTCAACCGAGCCGGACCTCAGACTGGGTGAAGCCGAAAGCTAGAGCTCTTATTGTTTTCAATCATGGTCGGCACACAATGGTACTCATGAGTACAAAAAATCTATTGCACAAGTCTGATAATAACAATGAGCACCGAAGAAAAGTATCGGTGGGGGTACTATTTTCTTTGAAGATGCTTCTTACTCTTCACAGTAATATAGCATAAGTTCCCTGAGCGCGCTTTGTCTGTTACAGCCTTATGGCCTGATTGCCTGGTTATTGGAAACACCGTCGATATTCTCGACAGATGGAGTACATAACACTTTTCGGTCCTTGACCGAAGAGGGAGAAGCCGACGGTCGGTTAAGACGCGTTTAAAGTTCGGTTGAACATAGATATGATATAAGTACTTCGGTACATGCAATCATTCTTTTACCCAAGTCACTTGGGGGCTCTTAAATTTATATGAGCCATTTTATGATAAGTGTTTTTCTTCTAGTCATTGCAAAGTTTTTATTATTATTTATCACTCCTTTTATCGACACAAGTGTGCGGTCACTAGCCGGGGAGCCTAATTTCTCTCTCAAAGCTGCTAGAGTTTAGTTTGCTAAACTGGCCTAGTAAGAAGTACTATGCCTTCGAGATAGGAGGTTGAAGCCGTAGGCTGACCCGCTTGAAGTTTTGAGATAGGATGTGTCATGTTAAAGCACGGCAGAAGCACCTTTTTTTCTAAAGTCCAATTTTCGGATTGGCACCGAACACTTGATCTAGTTCGGACATTAACCATTTGAATAAGTTTTTTGGCTTTTCGAGCCCATGGCACTATTAAACTATTTGTGTGTTTTCAGCACAAGTCTCGCAGTGCAATGCCGGACACCTTTAGAGATTCGGCAAAAACATTCTAGGATGTTGCTATATATGCATCGGTTTCAAATTGTGTCTTCGGTCAATAGTTGGGTTGCCCAGCTCCTGCGCTTGCCTCCTATGTTCCGCTTTGTTCGGCTAGGTGTGCAAAGGGAGAACCACTGCGATTGTGCTTCCAGCTCACATGGTTAAGCACCTCAGTGGAGAAAGCTGAAAACTGACTGTCACAATAAGCGTAAACTGGTCGGTGATCCGATGACGGTGTTAAACGACGGGCCATTCCTAACAATGGCCATAGTGTTTACGGCTTGACCTCGACTGTCACCGCACACTACCGTGGGCTATTAACTGGCCTCCCAAACTAAATCCTCGATATTTTGCTCTTACAATGGAGCTGAGGTTTCATGATCATGCTTAGCATGACAACCCAAAGAAAGGAACCGATAGCGGGACTATTTTCTTTGGAAGACATTTCTTCTGTTAAACAGTAATATAACATGTTTCTCCGCGTACCTTTGTTTATAAAACTGTATGGCCAGATTGCCTTGGTTGTTGTAAATCTTTGCCCTCATAAAGGCTTTATAAAGTAGGACAAACACTCCTCGGATATTGGCCGAGGAGGTGGAAGCTGATGGTCGGTCAACAAAGTTTTGTACAATATGGATCCGAGCATGGATGACGTAAAGTACTTGAATACATAGAGTCATTACACATAATTTGTGATTTTACTATGGATATCGATACTTAATTCGGCCTCCCGTGCCCGCATTAAGGCTCGGGGGCTACTGGGCTTCGGGCCTATTATTTACAAATATTAAAGGGGCACATCGATCCCCTGATCTGGTGTTGCCACCCGACCAGTGTCTCAGGGGCTACTGCATTGCCTGTCCAATGTAGAAAATTTTAAGTGTAATACAGTCTCCGAGGAGATTTTGATCCTCGGGTTGGTCGGCCGCACCCAACCTGAGTCTTGAGGACTGAGCACGCCGCTTTTTGTGTCCCGAAGTATTCTGCCGAGCTAGGACTTGATCCTCAGACCGATTTTGCAAATCAACCTGAGTCTCAGCAGCTACGGGGATCAGCGGTCTTATGTCATCCTTCATGGGCATCTCGGGTTTTAGACTGATACCACCTTGAGGGCTACTGGCTATGTATCTCGGCAGAGAATAAATTGCATCAATCTAAAATATTGACAAAAATCGGCCCACATTCGGGGTGGTGCACCACCTCGGAAGTAGTCCGGCATAAAGCTCGGGCACTAGTGGCTGGCTCCATAGAGGGCATTTCCAGCATTAAGCTCGGCTAAACTCCTTCAAAATTCTTTGAACCAATGTGATTTACGACACCTCGGAAATAGTCCAGCGTTGGAGCTCGGATACATAGTCCGGCGTTGGAGCTCGGATACATAGTCCAGCGTTGGAGGCCGGATACATAGTCCAGCGTTGGAGCTCGGATACATTCCAGCGTTAGAGCTGGGAAGCGGTCCGGCGTTGGTGCTCGGCTGCAAAAGATACTTCGAATGTAGTCCGGCGTTGGAGCTCGGACGCAAGAGGATGCTGCCGCCTGGGAACAACTTCAAACCCGAAGTGTGGCATAAAAATAACAAGGCATTGATAAAGGCCGTAAACTTAAAGGGGCTCCTCGGATACCCGACGCGCAAACTCGTCGAATGCATTTCGGTGATCCTCAAGATAGAAGATGAGAAGATTTGTTGAACCAGTTTTCAAGATCGGCAACCGAAGATGAAGAACAGTTCGGAAGAATCGAGGAGCGTTCCTAACTTGAAGACCGGTTCAGGGGGCTAGTGACGGTGTCCTGGACTAGGGGGTACTCAACACGTCGTCTCCTGGTCAGTTGGATTGGGCCGAGGAGCCCCATGGCCGTATACTCATGGGCCAGTCCGGACAGCTGCCGCATACAAGGAGGAATCCACAAGACTTGGCGATCAAGACAAGGACTCCTCCCCCACCGGCGTATTCGGCTAGGACTCTTGTTATCCTAGGTCTCTGGTGCATTATATAAACCGGGCCAGGCTAGTCGATAGACATATATAACAATCATACCATAGGCTAGCTTCTAGGGTTTAGCCTCTCTGATCTCGTGGTAGATCAACTCTTGTACTACCCATATCATCAATATTAATCAAGCAGGAGTAGGGTTTTACCTCCATCGAGAGGGCCCGAACCTATGTGAACATTGTGTCCCTTGCCTCCTGTTACCATTGATCCTAAGACGCACTGCTTGGGACCCCCTACCCGAGATTCGCCGGTTTTGACACCGACAACTATCATTATCAACTCTGCATCTTTTGGCTTCAACATTATGAATATGTGTATCACTACAATCAAGATTCAATAAAAATAGACCACTCTTCAAGGGTGCATGACCATAAAAGATATTACTCATATAAATAGAACAACCATTATTCTCATATTTAAATGAATAACCGTCTTGCATCAAACAAGATCCAGATATAATGTTCATGCTTAACGCTGGCACCAAATAACAATTATTCAGGTCTAAAACTAATCCCGAAGGTAGATGTAGAGGTAGCGTGCTGACCGGGATCACATTGAATTTGGAACCATTTCCCACGCACATTGTCACCTCGTCCTTAGCCAATCTTCGCTTAATCCGTAGTCCTGTTTCGAGTTGCAAATGTTAGCAATAGAACCAGTATCAGATACCCAGGTGCTACTGCGAGCTTTAGTAAGGTACACATCAACAACATGTATATCACATATACCTTTGTTCACCTTGCCATCCTTCTTATCCGCCAAATACTTGGGGCAGTTCCGCTTCCAGTGACCAGTCCCTCTGCAGTAGAAGCACTCAGTCTCGGGCTTAGGTACAGACTTGGGTTTCTTCTCCTGAGAAGCAGCTTGTTTGTCGTTCTTCATGAAGTTCCCCTTCTTATTCCCTTTACCCCTTTTCTTGAAACTGGTGAGCTTGTTGACCATCAACACTTGATGCTCCTTCTTGATTTCTACCTCCGCAGCCTTTAGCATCGCGAAGAGCTCAGGAATTGTCTTTTCCATCCCTTGCATATTATAGTTCTTCACGAAGCTCTTGTAGCTTGGTGGCAGTGATTGAAGAATTCTGTCAATGACAATATCATCAGGAAGATTAACTCCCAGTTGAATCAAGTGATTATTATACCCAGACATTTTGAGTATATGTTCACTGACAGAACTATTCTCCTCCATCTTGCAGCTATAGAACTTATTGGAGACTTCATATCTCTCAATCCAGGCATTTGCTTGAAATATTAACTTCAACTCCTGAAACATCTCATATGCTCCATGACGTTCAAAATGTCGTTGAAGTCCCGGTTCTAAGCCATAAAGCATGGCACACTGAACTATCGAGTAGTCATCAGCTTTGCTCTGCCAGACGTTCACAACGTCCAGCGTTGCTCCTGCAGCGGGTCTTGCACCTAGCGGTGCTTCCAGGACGTAATTCTTCTGTGTAGCAATGAGGATAATCCTCAAGTTACGGACCCAGTCCGTGTAATTGCTACCATCATCTTTGAACTTAGCTTTATCAAGGAACGCATTAAAATTCAACGGAACAACAGCATGGGCCATCTATCTAGAACAACATAGACAAGCAAAGTACTATCGGTTACTAAGTTCATGATAAATTAAAGTTCAATTAATCAAATTACTTAAGAACTACCACTTAGACAGACATCCCTCTAATCATATAAGTGATCACGTGATCTAAAGCAACTAGGCCAGTTCCGATCATCACGTGAAATGGAGTAGTTTTCAATGGTGAACATCACTATGTTGATCATATCTACTATATGATTCACGCTCGACCTTTCGGTCTCAGTGTTCCTAGGCCATATCCGCATATGCTAGGCTCATCAAGTTTAACCCAAGTATTTCTGTGTGTGCAAAACTGGCTTGCACCCATTGTATGTGAATGTATAGCTTATCACACCCGATCATCATGTGGTGTCTCGGCATGACGAACTTTGGCAACGGTGCATACTCAGGGAGAACACTTATACCTTGAAATTTAGTGAGAGATCATCTTATAATGCTACCATCAATCAAAGAAAAATAAGATGCATAAAAGATAAACATCACATGCAATCAATATAAGTGATATGATATGGCCATCATCATCTTGTGCCTTTGATCTCCATCTCCAAAGCACCGTCATGATCACCATCGTCATCGGCACGACACCTTGATCTCCATCGTAGCATCGTTGTCATCTCGCCAACTATTGATTCTACGACTATAGCTACCTCTTAGTGATAAAGTAAAGCAATTACAGGGCGATTGCATTGCATACAATAAAGCGACAACCATATGGCTCCTGCTAGTTGCCGATAACTCTGTTACAAAACATGATCATCTCATACAATAAAATTTAGCATCATGTCTTGACCATATCACATCACAACATGCCCTGCAAAAACAAGTTATACGTCCTCTACTTTGTTGTTGCAAGTTTTGCGTGGCTGCTACGGGCTGAGCAAGAACCGTTCTTACCTACGCATCAAAACCACAACGATATTTCGTCAAGTTAGTGTTGTTTTAACATTCAACAAGGACCGGGCGTAGCCACACTCGATTCAACTAAAGTTGGAGAAACTGACACCCGCCAGCCACCTATGTGCAAAGCACGTCGGTAGAACCAGTCTCGTGTAAGCGTACGCGTAATGTCAGTCCGGGCCGCTTCATCCAACAATATCACCGAATCAAAGTATGAAATGATGGTAAGCAGTATGACTTGTATCGCCCACAACTCACTTGTGTTCTACTCGTGCATATAACATCTACGCATAAACCTGGCTCGGATGCCACTGTTGGGGATCGTAGTAATTTCAAAAAAATTCCTATGCACACGCAGGATCATGGTGATGCATAGCAACGAGAGGGGAGAGTGTTGTCCACGTACCCTCGTAGACCGTAAGAGGAAGCGTTATGACAACGCGGTTGATGTACTCGTATGTCCTCACAATCGACCGATCCTAGTACCGAATGTACGACACCTCCGCGATCTACACAAGTTCAGCTCAGTGATGTCCCACGAACTCACGATCTAGTAGAGCTTCGAGGGAGAGTTCCGTCAGCACAACGGCGTGATGACGGTGTTGATGAAGCTACCGACGTAGGGATTCGCCTAAGCACCGCTACGATATGATCGAGGTGGATTATGGTGGAGGGGGGCACCGCACACGGCTAATGATCAATGATCAACTTGTGTGTCTTGGGGTGCCCCCCACCCCCGTATATAAAGGAGCTAGGGGGGAGGCGGCCAGCTAGGAGGAGGGCGCGCCAAGGGGGGAGTCCTACTCCCACCGGGAGTAGGACTCCTCCTTTCCTAGTAGGAGCAGGAGAAGGGGGAAGCAGGAGAGAGGGGGGAAGGAAAGGGGGGTGCCGCCCCCCTCCTTGTCCAATTCGGACTAGAGGGGGAGGGGGCGTGCGGCCCTGCCTTGGCCGCCCCTCCTATTCTCCACTAAGGCCCAATAGGCCCATTATACTCCCCGGGGGGTTTCGGTAACCCCCCGGTACTCCGATATATGTCCGAACTTGCCCGGAACACTTCCGAAGTCCAAACATAGTCATCCAATATATCGATCTTTATGTCTCGACCATTTCGAGACTCCTCGTCATATCCGTGATCATATCCGGGACTCCAAACTACCTTTGGTACATAAAAACACATAAACTCATAATATCGATCGTCACCGAATGTTAAACGTGCGGACCCTACGGGTTCGAGAACTATCTAGACATGACCGAGACACGTTCTGGTCAATTACCAATAGCGGAACCTGGATGCTCATATTGGCTCCTACATATTCTACGAGGATCTTTATCGGTCAAACCGCATAACAAAATATGTTGTTCCCTTTGTCATTGGTATGTTACTTGCCCGAGATTTGATCGTCGGTATCTCAATATCTAGCTCAATCTCGTTATCGGCAAGTCTCTTTACTCATTCCGTAATGCATCATCCCACAACTAACTCATTAGTCACATTACTTGCAAGGCTTATAGTAATGTGCATTACCGAGAGGGCCCAGAGATACCTCTCCGACAATTGGAGTGACAAATCCTAATCTCGATCTATGTCAACTAAAAAAGTACCATCGGAGACACCTGTAGAGCACCTTTATAATCACCCAGCTACGTTGTGATGTTTGGTACCACACAAAGTGTTCCTCCGGTAATAGGGAGTTGTATAATCTCATAGTCATGGGAACATGTATAAGTCATGAAGAAAGCAATAGCAGTAAACTAAAACGATCATATGCTAAGCTAACGGAATGGGTCAAGTCAATCACATCATTCCCCCAATGATATGATCCCGTTTATCAAATAACAACTCATGTCTATGGTTAGTAAACCTTAACCATCTTTGATCAACGAGCTAGTCTAGTAGAGGCATACTAGTGACACTATGTTTGTCTATGTATTCACACATGTTGTATGTTTCCGGTTAATACAATTCTAGCATTAATAATAAACATTTATCATGAAATAAGGAAATAAATAATAACTTTATTATTACCTCTAGGGCATATTTCCTTCAGGACATCCATGCACTGGTGGACGTGCCAGGCGACGGACGACCGGTGAACCACGGACGTTCGAGACCTGGGGGTGATTTTTGGGCTTGTGCAATATTGCTGCACAGCAACCGGACAGCCGAGAGAAGTCGGTCGACCGGAAACTATGAGTCATCGGACGTCCAAGAACCGTCGGATGATCGATGGCAAAGGGTTTGGCAGATGACACTCGCCATATCTAGAGGAACCAAAAACCAGGAATAGGTATATGATAAAATATTATGGACAATCAAACCTGTAAAATACCACATGGTGAGCAACTAGACATGCAAGTTAAGAACCCAAAACATGATTGGACAGCCTCTCCTTTTGAGGAGAGTAGGTGGCCAAGAGGGCACCATGTGTGAGTATGAGTGTCATGATGCCATAAAAATAGTGTCCTTGGGCTCAATAACACGACTCCATCATTTTAAAGTACCATAGTTCGAAGAACATGGTAACTTTGAGATTGTTTGTTTTATTTATGCATTATATAGGGTGAGAGTACTCATGAGTTGAGAGTCGCCCCTTAAATATATGCCTACATCTAAACAAGACATGACGAAAAATGCATGAATGGGTACTAGATTTCACATAATGTTGTCAAGCTCCAAGATACCAAGTTCACGCCTAAGTTGAAAAAACCTTGCTTCATCCAATGGCTTGGTGAATATGCCTGCAAGTTGAATATCTGTATCGACATGATCAATATGAATGTTCCCCTTCTCCACATGATCTCTCAAGAATTTATACCTAATATCAATGTGCTTGGTGCGGGTATGATCTTTGGGATTCTCAGCAATATTGATGGCACTTTCATTATCACACACAAGAGGCACATGTCTATAGGTGATATTGTAATCCTTCAAAGTTTGCCTCATCCATAGTAACTGAGTTGCACAACTAGCGGTTGCAATGTATTCAGCTTCGGCGGTGGAGATAGCAACACAATTTTTCTTCTTCGAGGACCAACTAACCAAGGAGTGTCCAAGAAACTGACATGCACCGGAGGTGGACTTTCGTCCGACTTTGTCTCCAGCCCAATCCGCATCCGTGTACCCAATGAGATCAAACTTAGCATCCTTGGGGTACCATAGACCCAACTTTGGGGTGTGAACAAGGTATCTAAGAATATGCTTAACTGCCTTATGATGACTTTCCCTAGGGGAAGGTTGAAATCTAGCACACATGCATACACTGAACATGATGTCTGGTCTGCACAAAGATAAAGCAATGAACCAATCATAGAGCAGTAAGTACATGGGTTGAAAGGAATACCATTTGCGTCTTTAGTGAGTACAATTTTGGTTGACATGGGAGTCTTACATGGACTGGCATCAGACATGCCAAACTTCTCTAGAATATCCTTAAGATACTTTGCTTGAGATAAGAATATTCCTACTTGAAATTGTTGAATTTGGAATTTGAGAAAGAACTTCAAATCCGCATTGAGTGACATCTCAAAGTTCTTGGTCATGGAAGCGCGAACTTCTTGCACAAATGAATGTTAGGAGAACCAAAAATGATATCATCTACATAGATTTGGCATAAGATCACATCACCCTTGTCCCTCTTAGTAAAAAGAGTGGGATCGGTCACCCCTCTCACAAAACCATCATCGAGTAAAAAACATCTTAAGATGATCATACCAAGCATGAGGTGCTTGTTTGAGGCCACACAGAGCCTTATGAAGTTTATACACATAGTCTTTGTGATCGGGATCAAAGAACCCAGGTGGTTGTGATACATATACTTCTTCTTGTAGAGGACCGTTATGGAAAGAACTCTTCACATACATTTGATGTAATGTAAAACCATTGAAAGAAGCATAAGCAAGTAAGATCCAAATAGATTCAAGACGGGCAACGGGAGCAAAGATCTCACCAAAGTCCAAACCTTCAACTTGTGAGTACCCTTGTGCCACTAACCTTGCCTTGTTGCGGATGATTATACCATTCTCATCTTGCTTGTTCTTCAAAATCCATTTTGTTCCAATGACATTGTGTTCGTAGTTGGCCTCTCGACTAACGACCACACTTGGTTACGTTCAAAACTGTTCAACTCTTCTTGCATAGCAATGAGACAATCGTTGTCCATCAATGATTCTTGTACCTTGAGAGGCTCAACACTAGACACAAATAGAAGTGAGCACAAAATTTTGTCAATTGTTTACGAGTGACTCTACCTTCCGATATGCCGGTGAGAATTTTATCAACATCAACATGATCGGCCACTTGAGGCATGATGGAGGTTAGGGTTTCGTGAGGTTCAACTTCATGTCCATCATCCACGTCCTCAACATATGGATCATTAATGTGCGGTGGAAGATCTTCTTCTTCATATTGCATTTGTTTAGGTTCATTATCAATGATTGCACCTTCTTGTTCTTGCCCTTGATGATGAACTTGTTCTTGAATATTATCATGAATAGGGACTTGAACATCTTCTTGTACTTGGACTACGGGCATTGGTTGAGTAGTAGGAGCTTGAGGAGGTATGGGTGTTGGAGTGGTTTGATGATGTGTGAAGCTTCCATCTTCTTCCCCGTCATCATGAGGTTCTTGTTCCATTGGAAGAAATGCACCAACACCCATGGTAAAAATATCTTGAGAAGAATCTTCTTCACCTACATCACTTAGATCAACTTTCTCCCCATGGGAGCCATTAAATTCATCAAACACCACGTCACCTATTTCTACAACACATCCAGTGGATTTGTTGTAGACTCTATAGGCGTGAGAGTTTGATCCATAGCCAACAAATATGCCCTATTGTTTTGGATTGAAATTTTCCCAATCATTCTCTTTTGTTGAGGATGAAACATTTGCACCCAAACACACAAAAGTACTTGATATTTGGCTTGTTCACAGTTAGGAGCTCATATGGAGTCTTTTCCAATAGAGTGCGGAGGAAGAGCCGGTTTGATGCATGACATGCGGTGTTGACAGCCTCAGTGCAAAAACTATGTGGCGAGTTGTATTCATCCAGCATGGACCTTGCCATCTCCACAAGTGTACGGTTCTTCCTTTCGGCTACACCATTTTGTTGAGGAGTGTATGGAGCAGAATATTGATGCTCAATCCCTTCATCACTAAGAAATTCTTCCAAGGTGTAGTTCTTGAACTCAGAGCCATTATCACTCCTTATTGCCAAGATGTCTTTATCAAACTTGCATTGTGCTTGCTTAGCAAAATCAATGAAGCTGATCTTCGTCTCGTCCTTGATTTGAGGAAAAACACCCATGTATATCTTGAGTAATCATCAACAATGACAAGCCCATACTTTTTCCCACCAAGACTATCCCATGAAGGAGGCCCAAAAAGATCCACATGAAGGAGCTCCAAAGGCCTTGAAGTAGACACGATATTCTTGGGTGGGTGCTTTGATTGATGTTGCTTCCTGGCTTTGCATGCACTACACACACAATATTTCTCAAAAGAGACATTGGTTAGTCCAAGGATGTGATTACCTTTAGGAGATCTTGAAGATTCCTCATGCCGACATGGGCTAGCCGGCAATGCCATAGCCACCCCTTGTCGGCCTTGGCCATTAGACAAGTTGCATGGAATGTGCTCTCTTTCGAGAAATCAGCCGTGTAAAGGTTGCCATCCAACTCTCCAACAAAGGCCACTTCGAGAGTAACTCTCTTAAAGACTTTCACATTCGTTAGTCCAAAGAGTGTATCATAACCAACAGAAGCCAATTGGCAAACATAACACAAATGATATTTAAGAGATTTAACAAGCATGACATTTGCTAGAGACATGTCATTTGTGATAGCCACCTTGCCTAACCCGAGTACATGTCCTTTTGAACCTCTACCAAACATAATGCTCATAAATGGTTGAATAGCTTCCATGAAATTGTAGAGCAATTTGCTATCTCCGGTCATATGATTGGTACATCCACTATCAATCACCCATTTTACTCCACCGGAGAAGGCAACCTACACATAATTATGACTTGGTTAGAGGCACCTATTTTGCAATGGGACCTCTGAATTTAGTCACAAGGGTCTTAGGGACCCAAATAGCATAGAATTGGAATGCATTTCAAGGACCAACAAATTTTGCATAAACTTATCCATCCTTAGTCTTACGAAGTACATAGGATAGAGGCATGAACTCTTTTGGCTTGTTGAGAGTGGGCATGCCCCTTGTGGCCTTCCCACTAACAACCTTACCTTTGTACTTGTGCCCTTCTAGTACAAATGTTTCTTTTAGAGGGGTGGTGCACTTTTGAGAGGACAACTTCTTCTTGCTTGTGCTTGGGTCAAACCCGAGCCCCTCTTTGGCAAAAACCTCATTGTGTTGGCTCAACACCTCATTAAGGTTCTTTTGTCCTTGAGCACATGTCATGAGACCTTTCTCGATTTGAGCTTTGAGAAAGCGATTCTCCTCAAGAATAGATGCTAGATCACTGCTAGAGTTAGTAGTACAAGCATCAACATTGATAATAGGAGAAGAGTAGGCCTTGGCTAGAGTTGCAAGATAAGTAAGATTGAGTGTCTCAAAACTCTTTGTAAGAAGGGTGAGCTCTTCTTCCTTAGTCTTGAGGGACACGGATATGAGCTCACAATCCTTAGAGAGAGAAGCATGAGACTTAACAAGCTTACTTTTATCATTCATCAACTCTTCACAAGAGTCCTTATCCTTTTTCAAGGAGGCAAGATCTTTAGCATGAACATCAATGTTTGCACCAATTTTCAAGCATAGTTCATCATTTCGTGCTTCCTCATATTGGACTTTTCACTCAAGGATTTCATATTTTTCCTTTTCCTTGGTGATGAGGGTTTCGAGTTCCTTAATGGTGATGGTTTGCTTACTCACCATATCCATAAGCACGCGAAACATAGTGAGCTTCTGTCCTTTGAGGGAGCACATGAACTTATTAAGTTTAGCAAGCATAGGATCATCTATATCATCATCCTCATAACTATCCTCCGCATCTAGATACTCATCACTAGGAGTAGAAGGAGTGAAAGAGGAGGATTTGATCATGGGGTTACCTTGACCTTGTCAGGAGAGCTTTGGTCCTCTCCATCTTCTACCACGGCCGTTGCCATTAGGCACTTGTGAGCGTTGCCCTTGTAGTCTTTCATGTAGTTGTAGGTGACCACATCACCACTCTTGTTCACTAGCCTCAAAGTGTTTTGAGAATGTTGAGAAACTCTGGCAACATCACTAACATCATCCGGATTGGATTTTTCATGAGCAACCATTGCTTTCCCATCTCTCTTCCTGAGCTTGGAGTTCAAAGGATTTGACAACTTCTTCTTGGGAAAGTTCTTGGGAAACCTTGGTTTATCTTCTCTCTTCTCATAAGGGCACTCGTTGGATAAGTGGTTGGTTTCTTCACAGTTGTAGCATTTCCTCACTTTCTTCTTCTGGAACCTTCCCTTGAATTTTCCCGCGCTAAAATTCTTGACAAAGAGAGCAATTTCTTCATATGATGGGCTCTCATCTGAGTCAATCTCATCACCATCCTCCTCCTCCTCCTCATCTTCTTCTTCACTTTGCTCTTCTTCACATACATGCTTGGCCTTCAATGCAAGATTGATCTTTGATGTTGAGGTACCATGCATGGCAAGATGTTTTGTGGCATTTGCCTTTGACTCTTCAAATAGTTGGAAAGTGGATATGATGTCATCTGGAGTCATTTCCTTGAATCCATGGTGTTGTCTTATGTCCCACACCATTTGGTGATGATATGGAGCAAGAGCACAAAGCAATTTATCCATGAGAAATCGCTTAGTCAAGTTGAATCCTTCTTGAGTCTTGTCACATTCACATGACTCAATGTCGTTGGTGAGATTCATGAGCCGCTCAAGTAGTTGCTTGGGAGATTCACCTTTCTCCGTACAAACGTTTTGCAATTGACCCTTGCCAATTTTATATTGAGCAAGCCGGAGAGTGGAAGTACCGGTCTTGGTCCTCACAATGGTATCCCATAATTCCTTGGCACTTGTGATATGTATGTATAGTCTCCTTTGCTTGTCAGTCATACCTCTTCTTACGCACATGGTTGCTGTGTCGTTGAGATTCTTGTCATAAACCTCTCTTGGAGTAAGATTCTTCGGGTCAACTGCTTGGTAGCCATACTCCAAGATCTCCAACATCTCATCATTTCCATATCGAAGATGATCCTGCATAGCAACTCTCCACAAAGAAAAATCGGTAGTGTCATCAACTAAAGGAGGTTTGCCTTGAGGGTTATACTTAGGTTTCTCTATTTGAGGTCTTGCATAAAGCCAAGGTGTTGGGGATCGTTGCAGAAATTAAAAAATTTCTACGCATCACCAAGATCAATCTATGGAGAGACTAGCAACGAAGAGAGGGGAGTGCATCTTCATACCCTTGAAGATCGTGACACGGAAGCGTTACAAGAACGCGGATGAAGGAGTCGTACTCGTAGCGATACAGATCACGGTTGATTCCGATCTAAGCGCCAAACAACGGCGCCTCCGCATTCAACACACATGCAACACGGGGACGTCTCCTCCTTCTTGATCCAGCAAGGGGGAAGGATAAGTTGGGGAAGAACTCCGGCAGCACGACGACGTGGTGGTGGAGCTTGCAGTTCTCCGGCAGGGCTTCGCCAAGCTCAATGGAGGAGGAGGGGGTGTTGGATAGGAGGAGGGCTGCGCCTTGGATGAGGTGCGGCTGCCCTCCCTCCTCCCCTCTATTTATAGGGCGAAGGGGGAAGGGGGCCGGCCCCTCTAGATGAGATCTAGAGGGGGCGGCGGCCAAGGGGACGGGGCTTGCCCCCCAAGCCAAGGGGGCGCCCCCTTTAGGGTTGCCCCCAAACCCTAGGTGCAGGGGCCCTAGGGGGGATTGCCCAGCCCACTTAGGTGCTGGTTCCCTTCCACATACAGCCCATAGGGCCCTCCGGGGTAGGTGCACCCTCCGATGGACCCCTGGAACCCCTTCGGTAGTCCCGGTACAATAATGGCAAACCCCCGAATACTTCCGGTGACCATATGATGAATTCCCATATATAAATCTTCACCTCCGGACCATTTCAGAACTCCTCGTGGCGTCTGGGATCTCATCCGGGACTCCGAACAACATTCGGTAACCACATACTATTTCCCATAACAACTCTAGCGTCACCAACCTTAAGTGTGTAGACCCTATGGATTCGGGAATCATGCACACATGACCGAGACAGCTCTCCGGCCAATAACCAACAGCGGGGTCTGGATACCCATGTTGCGTCCCTCATGTTCCATGACGATCTCATCGGATGAACCACGATGTCGAGGATTCAAGCAATCCCGTATACAATTCCCTTTGTCAATCGGCACGTCCCGAGATTCGATCATCGGTATCCCAATACCTCATTCAATCTCGTTACCGGCAAGTCACTTTACTCGTTCCGTAATGCATGATCCCGTGACTAACTACTTATTCACATTGAGCTCATTATGATGATGCATTACCGAGTGGGCCCAGAGATACCTCTCCGTCATACGGAGTGACAAATCCCAGTCTCGATTCGTGCCAACCAAACAGACACTTTTGGAGATACCTATAATGCACCTTTATAGCAACCCAGTTACATTGTGACATTTGGTACACCCAAAGCATTCCTACGGTATCCGGGAGTTACACAATCTCATGGTCTAAGGAAATGATACTTGACATTAGAAAAGCTTTAGCAAACAAACTACACAATCTTGTGCTATGCTTAGGATTGGGTGTTGTCCATCACATCATTCTCCTAATGATGTGATCCCGTTATCAATGACATCCAATGTCCATAGTCAGGAAACCATGACCATCTGTTGATCAATGAGCTAGTCAACTAGAGGCACACTAGAGACATGTTGTGGTCTATGTATTCACACATGTATTACAGTTTCCGGTCAATACAATTATAGCATGACCAATAGATAATTATCATGAACAAGGAAATATAATAATAACCATTTTATTATTGCCTCTAGGGCATATTTCCAACAGTCTCGCACTTGCACTAGAGTCAATAATCTAGTTACATTGTGATGAATCGAACACCCATAGAGTTTTGGTGTTGATCATGTTTTGCTCGTGAAAGAGGTTTAGTCAACGGATCTGCGACATTCAGATCCGTATGAACTTTACAAATATCTATGTCTCCATCTTGAACATTTTCACGAACGGAGTTGAAGCGACGCTTGATATGCCTTGTCTTCTTGTGAAACCTAGGCTCCTTGGCAAAGGCAATAGCTCCAGTGTTGTCATAGAAGAGAGTCATCGGGCTCGACGCATTGGGAATAACTCCTAGGTCCGCAATGAACTCCTTCATCCAGATTGCTTCATGTGCTGTCTCCGAGGCTGCCATGTACTCCGCTTCACATGTAGATCCCGCCATGATGCTTTGCTTGCAACAACACTAGCTAACCGCCCCACCAATCAAAATATACATGTATCCGGTTTGTGACTTGGAGTCATCCAGATCTGTGTCGAAGCTAGCATCAACGTAACCCTTTACGAGGAGCTCTTCGTCACCTCCATAAATGATGAACATATCCTTAGTCCTTTTCAGGTACTTCAGGATATTCTTGACCGCTGTCCAGTGTTCCATGCCGGGATTACTTTGGTATCTCCCTACCAAACTTACGGCAAGGTTTACATCAGGTCTGGTACACAGCATGGCATACATAATAGACCCTATGGCTGAGGCATAGGGGATGACACTCATCTTCTCTCTATCTTCTGCCCTGGTCAGGCTTTGAGCCCTGATCAATCTCACACCTTGCAAAACAGGCAAGAACCCCTTCTTGGACTGATCCATATTGAACTTCTTCAATATATTATCAAGGTATGTGCTTTGTGAAAGACCTATGAGGTGTCTCGATCTATCTCTATAGATCTTGATGCCTAATATGTAAACAGCTTCTCCAAGGTCCTTCATTGAAAAACACTTATTCAAGTAGGCCTTTATGCTTTGCAAAAGTTCTATATCATTTCCCATCAATAGTATGTCATCCACATATAATATGAGAAATGCTACAGAGCTCCCACTCACTTTCTTGTAAACGCAGGCTTCTCCATAAGCCTGCATAAACCCAAATGCTTTGATCATTTCATCAAAGCGAATGTTCCAACTCCGAGATGCTTGCACCATCCCATAGATGGAGCGTTGGAGCTTGCATACCTTGTTAGCATTCTTAGGATCGACAAAACCTTCCGGCTGCATCATATGCAATTCTTCCTTAAGGAAACCGTTAAGGAATGCCATCTGACGTCCATTTGCCATATTTCATAATCGTAGAATGCGGCAATTGCTAACATGATTTGGACGGACATCAGCTTCGCTAGGGGTGAGAAGGTCTCATCGTAGTTAACCCCTTGATCTTGTCGATAACACTTAGCGACAAGACAAACTTTATAGATGGTAACATTACCATCCGCGTCTGTCTTCTTCTTAAAGATCCATTTATTTTCTATCGCTCGCCGATCATCGGGCAAGTCTGTCAAAGTCCATACTTTGTTTTCATACATGGATCCTATCTCGGATTGCATGGGTTCAAGCCATTTGTTGGAATCTGGGCCCGCCATCACTTCTTCTTAGTTCGAAGGTTCACCGTTGTCTAACAACATGATTTCCAAGACAGGGTTGCCATACCATTCTGGTGTGGAACGTGTCCTTGTGGACCTATGAAGTTCAGTAGCAACTTGATCCGAAGTACCTTGATCATCATCATTAACTTCCTCTCTAGTCGGTGCAGGCACCACAGAAACATCTTCCTGAGCTGCGCTACTTTCCGGTTCAAGAGGCAATACTTCATCAAGTTCTACTTTCCTCCCACTTACTTCTTTCGAGAGAAACTCTTTCTCCAGAAAGGACCTATTCTTGGCAACAAAGATCTTGCCTTCGGATCTGAGGTAGAAGGTATACCCAATGGATTCCTTAGGGTATCCTATGAAGACGCATTTTTCTGACTTGGGTTCGAGCTTTTCAGGTTGAAGTTTCTTAACATAAGCATCACATCCCCAAACTCTTAGAAATGACAGCTTAGGTTTCTTCCCAAACCATAATTCATACGGTCTCGTCTCAACGGATTTAGACGGTGCCCTATTTAAGGTGAATGTGGCTGTCTCTAAAGCATATCCCCAAAATGATAGCGGTAAATCGGTAAGAGACATCATAGATCGCACCATATCCAATGGAGTGCGATTACGACGTTCAGACACACCATTATGATGAGGTGTTCCAGGCGGCGTGAGTTGTGAAACAATTCCACATTTCCTTAAGTGCGTACCAAATTCGTGACTCAAATATTCTCCCCCACGATCTGATCGTAAGAACTTTATTTTTCTGTCATGTTGATTCTCTACCTCACTCTGAAATTCCTTGAACTTTTCAAAGGTCTCAGACTTGTGTTTCATTAATTAGACATACCCATATCTACTTAAGTCATCAGTGAGGGTGAGAACATAACGATAGCCACCGCGAGCCTCAATGCTCATTGGCCGCACACATCAGTATGCATGATTTCCAACAAGTTGGTTGCTCGCTCCATTGTTCCGGAGAACGGAGTCTTGGTCATCTTGCCCATGAGGCATGGTTCGCATGTGTCAAATGATTCATAATCAAGAGACTCCAAAAGTCCATCCGCATGGAGCTTCTTCATGCGGTTGACATCAATGTGACCAAGGCGGCAGTGCCACAAGTGTGTGGGGCTATCATTATTAAACTTGCATCTTTTGGTATTCACACTATGAATATGTGTAACATCACGTTCGAGATTCAATAAGAATAAACCATTGACCAGCGGGGCATGACCATAAAACATATCTCTCATATAAATAGAACAACCATTATTCTCGGATTTAAATGAGTAGCCATCTCGCATTAAACAAGATCCAAATACAATGTTCATCTTAAAGCTGGCCCAAAATAACAATTATTGAGGTCTAAAACTAATCCCATAGGTAAATGTAGAGGTAGCGTGTCGACGGCGATCACATCGACCTTGGAACCATTCCCGACGCGCATCATCACCTCGACCTTCGCCAGTCTCCGCTTATTCCACAGCTCCTGTTTTGAGTTACAAATATGAGAAACCGCACCGGTATCAAATACTCAGGAGCTACTACGAGCACTTGTAAGGTACACGTCAATAACATGTATATCACATATACCTTTGGTGTTGCCGGCATTCTTGTCCGCTAGGTACTTGGGGCAGTTTCGCTTCTAGTGACCATTTCCCTTGCAATAAAAGCACTCAGTCTCAGGTTTGGGTCCATGCTTTGGTTTCTTCCCTGCAACTGGCTTACCGGGCGTGGCAACTCCCTTGCCGTCCTTATTGAAGTTCTTCTTACCCTTGCCTTTCTTGAAACTAGTGGTTTTATTGACCATCAACAATTGATGTTCCTGTTTGATCTCCACTTCCACTGATTTCAGCATTGAATATACCTCAGGAATGGTTTTCTCCATCCCTTGCATATTGAAATTCATCACAAAGCTCTTATAGCTAGGTGGAAGCGACTAAAGGATTCTGTCAATGACCCCGTCATCCGGGAGATTAACTCCTAGCTGAGACAAGCGGTTGTGCAACCCAGACATTTTGAGTATGTGCTCGCTGACAGAACTATTCTCCTCCATCTTACAACTGTAGAACTTGCCGGAGAATTCATATCTCTCGACCTGCGCATGAGCTTGGAAAACTATTTTCAGCTCTTGGAACATCTCATATGCTCTGTGCTGCTCAAAATGCTTTTGGAGCCCCGGTTCTAAGCTGTAAAGCATGCCGCACTGAACCAGAGAGTAATCATCACTATGCAACTACCAGGCGTTCATAACGTCTTGAGTTGCTGGGAAAACGGGTGCTTCACCTAGCGGTGCTTCTAGGACATATGCTTTCTTGGCAGCTATGAGGATGATCCTCAAGTTCCAGACCCAGTAAGTATAGTTGCTACCATTGTATTCCAGCTTGGTTTTCTCTAGGAACGCGTTGAAGTTGAGGGAAACATTAGCGTGGGCCATTTGATCTACAATACATATTGCAAAGATTTTTAGACTAAGTTCATGATAATTAAGTTCATCTAATAAAATTATTTAATGAACTCCCACTTAAATAGACATCCCTCTAGTCATCTAAATGATACATGATCCGAGTCAACTAGGCTGTGTCCAATCATCACGTGAGACGGACTAGTCATCATCGGTGAACATCTTCATGTTGATCGTATCTGCTATATGACTCATGTTCAACCTTTCGGTCTCTTGTGTTCCGAGGCCGTGTCTGTACATGCTAGGCTCGTCAAGTCAACCTAAGTATTTTACATGTGTAAATCTGGCTTACACCCGTTGTATGCGAATGTTAGAATCTATCACACCCGATCATCACGTGGTGCTTCGAAACAACGAACTTTCGCAACGGTGCACAGTTAGGGGGGAACACTTTCTTGAAATTTTATGAGGGATCATCTTATTTATGCTACCGTCGTTCTAAGCAAATAAGATGTAAAACATGATAAACATCACATGCAATCAAATAGTGACATGATATGGCCAATATCATTTTCCTCCTTTTGATCTCCATCTTCGGGGCGCCATAATCATCATCATCACCGGCTGACACCATGGTCTCCATCATCATGATCTTCATCATCGTGTCTTCATGAAGTTGTCTCGCCAATTGTTACTTCTACTACTATGGCTAACGATTAGCAATAAAGTAAAGTAATTACATGGCATTTTCATTGACACGCAGATCATACAATAAATTAAGACAACTCCTATGGCTCCTGCCAGTTGTCATACTCATCGACATGCAAGTTGTGATTCCTATTAGAAGAACATGATCAATATCATACATCACATATATGATTCATCACATCCTTTTGGCCATATCACATCACATGACATATGCTGCAAGAACAAGTTAGACGTTCTCTAATTGTTGTTGCAAGTTTTTACATGGCTGCTATAGGTTTCTAGCAAGAACGTTTCTTACCTATGCCAAAACCATAACGTGATATGCCAATTGCTATTTACCCTTCATAAGGACCCTTTTCATCGAATTTGATCCGACTAAAGTGGGAGAGACAGACACCCGCTAGCCACCTTATGCAACTAGTGCATGTCAGTCGGTGGAACCTGTCTCACGTAAGCGTACATGTAAGGTCGGTCTGGGCCGCTTCATCCCACGATGCCACTGAATCAAGATAAGACTAGTAACGGCAAGTAAATTGACAAAATTGACGCCCACAACAACTTGTGTTCTACTCGTGCATAGAAAGTACGCATAGACCTAGCTCATGATGCCACTGTTGGGGATCGTTGCAGAAATTAAAAAATGTCTACGCATCACCAAGATCAATCTATGGAGAGACTAGCAACAAGAGAGAGGGGAGTGCATCCTCATACCCTTGAAGATCGCTAAACGGAAGCGTTACAAGAATGCGGATGAAGGAGTCATACTCGTAGCGATTCAGATCACGGTTGATTCCGATCTAAGCGCCGAACAACGGCGCCTTCGCGTTCAACACACGTGCAGCACGACAACGTATCCTCCTTCTTGATCCAGCAAGGGGGAAGGAGAAGTTGGGGAAGAACTCCGGCAGCATGACGGCGTGGTGGTGGAGCTTGCAGTTCTCCGACAGGGCTTCGCCAAGCTCAATGGTGGAGGAGGGGGTGTTGGAGAGGGGGAGGGCTGCGCTTTGGATGAGGTGCGGCTGCCCTCCCTCCCCCCTATATTTATAGGGCGAAGGGGGAAGGGTGTTGGCCCCTCTAGATGAGATCTAGAGGGGGGGCGGCGGCCAAGGGGAGGGGGCTTTCCCCCCAAGCCAAGAGGGGCGCCCCCTTTAGGGTTTCCCCCAAACCCTAGGCGCATGGGCCCTAGGGGGGATGGCTCCTGGCCCACTTAGGGGCTGGTTCCCTTCCACATACAGCCCATAGGGCCCTCCGGGGCAGTGGACCCTCTCGGTGGACCCCTAGAACCCCTTCGGTGGTCCCGGTACAATACCGGCAAACCCCCGAATACTTCCGTTGACCATATGGTGACTTCCCATATATAAATCTTCACCTCCGGACCATTCTGGAACTCCTCATGACATCCGGGACATCACCCGGGTCTCCGAACAACATTCGGCAACCACATACTATTTCCCATAACAAATCTAGCGTCACCGAACCTTAAGTGTGTAGACCCTACGGGTTCGGGAATCATGCAGACATGACCGAGACAGCTCTCCGGCCAATAACCAACAGCGGGATCTGGATACCCATGTTGGCTCCCACATGTTCCATGACGATCTCATCAAATGAACCACGATGTCGAGGATTCAAGCAACCTCGTATACAATTCCTTTTGTCAATCGATACGTTACTTGCCCGAGATTTGATTGTAGGTATCCCAATACCTCGTTCAATCTCGTTACCGGCAAGTCACTTTACTCATTTCATAATGCATGATCCCGTGACTAACTACTTGGTCACATTGAGCTCAGTATGATGATGCATTATCGAGTGGGCCCAGAGATACCTCTCCGTCATATGGAGTGACAAATCCCAGTCTTGATTCGTGCCAACCCAACAGACACTTTCGGAGATACCTGTAATGCACCTTTATAGCCACCCAGTTACGTTGTGACGTTTGGTACACCCAAAGCATTCCTACGGTATCCGGGAGTTACACAATCTCATGGTCTAAGGAAATGATACTTGACATTAGAAAAGCTTTATCAAATGAACTACATGATCTTGTGCTATGCTTAGGATTGGGTGTTGTCCATCACGTCATTCTCCTAATGATGTGATCTTGTTATCAATGACATCCAATGTCCATAGTCAGGAAACCATGACCATTTGTTGATCAACGAGCTAGTCAACTAGAGGCTCACTAGGGACATGTTGTGGTCTATGTATTCACACATGTATTACGGTTTTCGGTCAATACAATTATAGCATGAACAATAGACAATTATCATGAACAAGGAAATATAATAATAACCATTTTATTATTGGCTCTAGGGCATATTTCCAACACAAGGAACACTTGAGTGTTCATTACTAGGAGGTTGTTGGCCAAGTGAGGGAGTAGGCACAGCTGGCCTCAAGGCCGCACCACCAGAAAGTGGTGCAAGCATCGTGGTTAGTGTGGCTATCCTCATTTGGACCAAGGCCTGAAGAGAGGCATCATGCTCCTCCTTTTGCTTAGCAAGAGCTCATTCCAGATCCTCTAAAGTGAAGGACTTGGCTTCCGTTGAAGTCGCGCCCGTACTCTTCGGATCTGCAACAAGGGGAGTTCCATCGGGGTTCATCTCGCTCTAGGGCGGTTAAGCCACAAGAATAGAGCATGAGGCTCTGATACCAATTGAAAGGATATAGATGGACCTAGAGGGGGGGTGAATAGGTACAATTATAAATTTTAATTGTTACTTAGCAATTTTAGACAATAATGCGGAATATGAAGTTGAGCCTAATAATTGCAAGTATGAAGCTATGAGCGAAGCAAGGTAAACAAGTAACTCAAGAAGGAGAGTAAGCAAGCACAATATGATATAAGTAAGGACTAAGACACAAGTAACCACAAGGAGGGAGTTAGGGTTAGGGATAACTGCAACTCCGAGAGACGAGGGTGTATGCCGATGTTCACTTCCTTGGAGGGAAGCTACGTGTTAGAGAGGTGGGTGTTACCATGAAGGCACACCAATGCCATGAAGGCTCACCCTATTATCCCTTTGAGGCAACACCACGAAGGCGTTTCTCAACCACTAGTGGTAGACCTTGGGGTGGTCTCCAAACCATCACAAACTTTTCGGGGCTAATCACAAAGAACGATTCCCCTCCGAATGACTCCTACCGCCTAGGAGTCTCCAACCTCCAAGAGTAACAAGTATGATGGGAGAAGCTCAATACTGGCTGAAATCATGAATTACTTTGGTGCAAAGAAGGGGAAGGAGTGGATCTATCACTTGGGTGGACAACTTCTCTCAAATGCTCTCAAATCCCTTAGGAATCTAAGATTTTGTGTCGGAGTGTGTGAGAGAGAGTGAAGATGTGTTCTTGAGGATGCTTGAAGTGAATGGTGAACCCTCTCACGGGATAAAAGAGAGATATTTATAGTATGTCTCAATAAGTGACTGCTGGAGCACAAAACAACACAGCAGTGTCGGACATCTAATACACAACGGACGACCGAAGGCTTGACAGACACCGGACATCCGACAGGGACCGGACGTCCGATATTTTGGCATGGTATAGTGGGTACCGGACGACCGATGTTTAGGCTCTGTGGAGAAAGTACCAGACGACCGAAGAATATCGGACGACCGATGGCTCTGCAGACTAGAGACGTCCGACAAGGACCGGAAGACCGATGTTTTGGCTCTGGATAGGATTATCCAGACGTCCGGTGCACACCGGACGACCGATGTTTTGGCTCTGTATAGAAGCGGTCGGACGTCCGGTGAGTACCGGTCGTTCGACAGAGATGAAGATCAGACAGTGACTTTGAAGTAGTAGTTTGAGCAAGACTTTAGCAATAACCCATGTTCCCCTCTTAATAGTGCGGGATCCTATACTCAAGAATAAACATAAAGATAGTCTTGGTTCTTCGTTCTTGATGAGGTTAAACATTTCTGAAGTCATAATCCACACACACAACTGATTCCGAGGGGACTAAAACCTGAGATATACTTGACAAACTTTGTTAGTCCCCTATGAGTATATTGTCATGAACATCAAAGTAATATTAAGGGCATGATTGCACTTTCACATAATATACCCTGGGTCAACTTAATTTGGGAGACTTATTACAGCAATGGGAAACTTCCAGGAGATCATAAAGTAGGCTCTTTCTGGTGGAATCAAACCTGGCACTCATTGACCAGTTTAAAAAAATTGCTAGATGTAATGTAGGAGATGGTAAGAGTGCATTCTTCTGGGATGATCTATGGCATCAATCTGTCCTTCAGCACAAATTCCATCACTGACACTCATTTGTCAAAAATCCACAATTAAATGTCAATAAGTTGTTAACACTGAATACCTTCAGGACCTGTTCTACTTACCTTTAACAAGACAAGCATATGAGGAATTTTTAGAAATGGAAGACATTTGCATCTCTTTGAGACTCTGAATACCTAGACTCAATGGACACATGGAGCTACATACGGGGAAATGAATTATATTCCTCCATTAAAACATACAATGTGCTAATTGGACACAAGCAAAGGCCACCTCACTTCAAATGGATTTGGAGAGCTCATGCCAACCCAAACATAAGGTCTTTTTCCGGACGCTGTTACATGACAGAGTTAACACAAGGAATTTGCTTCGAATAAAGAGTTTTGAACTAGAAGTATACAAATATGCATTAAGGGATTGTCAATAGGAAGAAATACTCCATCATCTCTTTTGGGGATGCCCCTTTGCAAAGCAGTGTTGTGATTTTATTTGTCCAACAAGAACACACAATCTTTCAGTGTTAGAAGCATTTCAAGATCTCAAAGATAAGCTCCATTACCCTTTTTTTATGGAGATTATTATCCTAGGGTCTTGGGACACTTGGATTTCCAGAAATAATAAGATTTTTGAGAACATAACACCTTCATTTCAAGGCTAGAAATTCGTCTTTGTGAAGGAACTCAAGCTTTTAAAATACAGCGTGAAGAAGAAGCATGATCCGCAATTCTCTGTTTGGTTGGAAACTTTGTTGTAATGACCCCTGTAATACTTATATAGTTGTTTCTTTCTTTTTTTAGTTTTCCTAGCAGTTCTTTGTAGTTTTTTCGTAATTTCTCTCTCTTTCTTCTTGCCCTTTTTCTGGGCTTACCTCAAGCCTATCAGACTATTTTTTGTCTTTTTGTCTCTTTCCTTTATTAACAAAAATTGAAGTGGAGTTTTACCCTACTGTTTATAGTAAAAAACGCACTTGTGAGTACTCATCCAAAGTACTCGCAAGAATCACATCTATACTAAGTATGCATTAGTATGAAAGGAAAGGATTTACCTGTGGACTATAGTGCGGAATTTGAGAATAGAGGGAAAGGCTAGCCTATCGAAGACTAGCATCTTGAAACATTCAGAAGAGTACAGAATAGCAGTTTATATATAACAAGCATGTTGTAGTATTAACGCCAAGAGATCCTTCCTCGACTCCCTGCGAGAAAGCAATCCCGGAGCCAACATATCCATCTCATGTCTCAAGTATTCATTTATAGTTGTAATAGGTCGAGATACAACTCTGAATGTCAGTTACCGTGGACACAGCTATTCAAATAGATAAACTTCCCCGCAGGGGTGCACCACATTACCTAACACACTTCATTACTCTGGCCGGACACACTTTGCTAGGTCCATGCCCGACCTCGTAAAATCAACACGTCGTAGTCCAACCTAGGCTCCGCAGGGAGGTCCCCATTGGTCTACATCCTAAGCGCTCCGGGGTCTTGGGCCCATTGCCCATTGCACTCCGGGTCGTTGTGTGCAGGGTGGATACCAACGCCACCCGTGTAGTGGATGGTATGATCCGACCATGCCACAATATTGAACTGGACGTCTGATGGAGCTTTCTACTGATACTATGATGCCGAGTGCCCATATTTGTTCCCACGTGGTGGTTAGTGCATAAAGGCCAGTGGCCAGCTCAGATGAAATAGCCAATCCCTTAGTGTATTGGGAGCTCGCAGAGACGAGCAGAGACTCGCGATCATGTGACCACACCACCCCGTCTCGAGGAAATATGTGTGATGCCCGAATAATTAAGCTACTGTAACCTCTGGTAATGTTGCCACGTCACCACGATTACTGTTGTTAATCCTGCGATGGTTCAATCCCGTTTGAATTCAAAATTCAAAATCAAGTTAAACAATAAAAGTTTTCAAACATAAAAACTAAAATTTTCAAAGTGTTGCAAATAACCCCTAGATATTTGTCATGTTGAAACCACATTTTTATATAGTATTTACATGCTCTTAAATGAATAAAGCAATGGCTAAAAACAATTATGCAATGCTTCTAAATAATAAACAAATATAAACTACGTAATTAATGTGCCAAATTATTTGTGGCACTGCCATATTTAATAATACAAATTTAGGACTAGCTGTGTATTTTACAAAAGCTAAAAACTAACATAAAAGCAAAAGCAAATGAGTCAGAAAAGAAAAACACCACCCCCTCACTGGGCCAACTAGCTCCCCACTTCCCCCACGTCTCCCTGGCTGGCCCACCTCTCCCTCTCCTTATCCCCCGACACCCTGTGACCTAAACTGAGCTCCCCACTTCCCCCACGTCTATCTCGCTCTCGTTCCTCCTTTGCCCCCCTCCCCGATCTGAATCGGGGGCACCCGTCGCCGGCGCCCCGCTACCCGCCGCCGCGTCAACATCGCCGCCCATCGCCGGGACCGCCTCGCCTCACCCCTGACGGCCTCCCTAAGCCATGCCTACTC
>NC_041385.1:550411665-550431684 GCF_002162155.2 Triticum dicoccoides
CACGTGAGCGCTCCCCGCCCTCTCCCCTCTCTGCCCCTGTGCTCACCACGCCCCCGCCGCGACTGAAGACGCCGGAGCTCACGCTCGTTGCGCTGCTGCCCGTGCTGCCGCGCGCCTACTACCGCCGAGTCCGCACGTCGGCCGCGCGCTGTCGCATCCATCTGCGCCCGCCACTACTACGACTGCTGCCTGCACACCGCGACCGCCCGCGCCGCGCCCGTCGTCATTGCGCACGCCAGCTCCCCGACAATCAAGCGGCCTGCGGCTGCCTGCTGCTGCGGCCCCGCAAGCGCTCGTAGTACCCCCCGCGCCCGCCCTAGCCCTCGCTCGCCGGCGGCTGCGCTGGCCGTGCCCGCATGCGGCTGGCCCGAGCCAGTATCCAGCGGGTGCTCACGCTCTAGGCGTTCGTAGCATCGTTAGCTCGTCGCCCGCTAAGCCCTCCCGGCTCGCTGACCAAGGGGCCCCACGCCCCTGTCATCTTAAAAAATGGTTTTAATAATAATAATAAACAATATCAATAAAAAATAATCGATTAGTTAAATGGTTGATTAACTTAATTAATCTAATGAACTAAATTAGTTAATTTAAATATGTTAATTAGTTAAATAAGTCAATGACATGGCCCCACCCCCTGTTGACTAGTCAAACCTTGACTGGTCAACTGGGCCCCCTGGCCCACCTGTCAGTCACCGTGTACACTTTGCGTACGCTGTGCTGGGTGCAACTAGCATTTTAGCATTTGTTTTCGAATTGACAATAAATCCTAAAATTCATTTTAACTTTGGAAATTAATATAAAATAATCCGTAACTCGGATGAAAAAGTTTTATACATGAAAATTGCTCAGAAAAATGTGACTATTCCGAGTACGCAGTCCGTTCGTCCGCTACACGTCCCTAGCATAGCGAACGAGCAACCTCCCCCTCCGATTCGTTTGTCCGAAAGTGCCAAACATTGGGAATACTTTCCCGGTTTTTGCCTCCTTCGCCGGTATCACCTAGTGCTGCGTTAGGTGACACCTAGCATTGCTTATCGTCATGTCATGCCTAGTGATGCATCGGTTTGCTTTGTATTTACTGTTTATTTCCCCTCGTCTCTCCGATAGACCCCGAGACCAATGGTACCCCTGTGATCGAATGCGTCAACGATGACCCCTTCTTCTCGTCCAAGCAACCAGGCAAGAAAACCCCCTTGAGCATTTCGATATCGCCCAATTCATTCTCTCTCATGCTTGCATTATATTTTTCTACTATACTTGATTGCTCCTATTTTATGCATAGCCTGCTTTTGTAACTTGTTTACATTACTTGCTCATCCTAAACGACATATTATAGATTGGTTAGTGATCCATGAGTGACCCCTCACCTTGTCCTAGTTGCCTTGGATTGATGACCGATGACTCGATCAACGTGATCGACGTCTAGAGCCCGACACATCACTTCCCCCCTTAGTTGTATGACTTTGCAAAGCTACTATACAGTGCCGCAAGTGATGCCTCGTAATGCACTCCTGAATCCTGATGATAACTCTGTAGTGTAGGTATTCGGTCGTGGTCATCGAGGGTGATTCTTCCTTCACCACTCCTGATATGACTCTGTCATGCAACCCCTCAATTGTTGACCATCGAGGGTGCTTCCTCCAAGTACACCTTAACGATTACATCAGGTGGATTCCATCGAGGGTGATTCCTCGGTTTCCCCCTTGATGATATGGACACATGGTTACCTGCACTTTACTTGAGACCATTGTTGAAGTCGGGTCGGCCCTGAGGGGTACACGCGAGTTGACGTGAAAGTCGAAAGGGCATGGAGAGCACCCACGAGATAATTACGAGGCACGGACGGGTAGGTAGACCGCCCTAGAGAGAGAGGGTTGAGCCTGGCCCTTGTCGTACTTCCTCGAGACGGGGCGACGGGGTCATATGATCATGAGTCTCTGCTCGTCTCCATGAGCTCCTAACACACTAAGGATTTGGGTATTTGATATGAGTTGGCCACTGGCCTATACGCACTAACCACCACGCGGGAACAAATATGGGCACTCTGCGTCATACATTTCCTCCAAAAGCTTTGTCAGATGTCTAGTTCAGCCTTGCGGCTCAGCCTGGTCGACGCCTGCTACTTCTTGAGCTTGCGTTTGTTTTTCCCATGAAGAGGAAAGGGTGATGCAACAAAGTTGAGATATGTATTTCCCGCAGTTGAGAACCAAGGTATCAATCTAGTAGGAGGTACAAGCAAGTCTCCAATATATGCACTTGCACAAACAATCAAACACTTGCACCCAATGTGATAAAGGGGTTGTCAATCCCTCCATAGTCACTTGCAAGGATGAGATCTTATAGAGATAGATGTAAAAGAAATAAAAGTAAATAAAACTCAGCGAGGTATTTTTAGGTTTTAGGTTTTCTATATCTGAAAATATATGATGGAAAATAGACCTTGGGGCCATAGGTTTCACTAGAGGCTTCTCTCTTGAATAAAGAATACGGTGGGTAAACAAATTACTGTTGAGCAATTGATAGAGAAGTGCATAGTTATGATGATATCTAAGTCAATGATCATGAATATAGGCATCACATCCGTGACAAGTAGACCGAAGTGATTCTGCATCTACTACCATTACTCCACACATCGACCGACTCCTGCTAGCATCTAGAGTATTAAGTTCAAGAGAACAGAGTAACACACTAAGCAAGATGACATTATGTAGAGGGATAAACTCAAGCAATATGACGTAAACCACATCTTTTTACCCTTAATGGCAACAATACAATACGTGCCTCACTGCCCCTTCTGTCACTGGGAGAGGACACCGCAAGATTGAACACATCACAGAGCACCTCTCCCATTGCAAGATAGATCAATCTAGTTGGCCAAACCAAATTAATAAATAAGAGAGAAATTCAAAGCTATCAGATCATGCATATAAGAATCAAAGGAGACTCAAATAATATTCATAGATAATCTGATCATAAATCTACAATTCATCGGATCTCAACAAACACACCACAAAAGAAGACTACATTGGATAGAACTCCAAGAACATCGAGGAGAACATGGTATTGAAGATCAAAGAGAGAGAACAAGCCATCTAGCTACTAGCTATGGACCCATAGGTCTGTGGTAAACTACTCACACATCATCGGTAGGGTAGCAAGGTTGATGTAGAGGCTCTCCTTGATCGAATCCCCCTCCGGTAGATCACCGGAAAAAGCCCCAAGATGGGATCTCACAGGAACAGAGACTTGCGGCGGCGGAAATGTATTTTGTGGTCGCTCCTGATGTTTGGGGAATATTTTGGAATTTATAGTGCAAAGATTAAGGTTGGGGGACTCCCGAGGGGCCCATAGGCCAGGGGGCGCGCCCTGAGGGCTTGTGGTATCCTCCGGACTCTTCTGGCCCTCTCTCCAAGTCACGTAGGTGTCTTTTGGTCCAAGAAAAATCATCGCGAAAGTTTTATTCTGTCTGGACTCCCTTTGATATTCCTTTCTGGAAAATCTAAAAACAAGGAGAAATAGCAACTAACACTAGGCACTAGGTTATTAGGTTAGTCCCAAAAAATGATGAAAATAGTATATTAATGCATATAGAACACCCAAAACAAATAATATAATAGCATGGAACATTCATAATTTATAGATACATTGGAGACATATCAAGCATCCCCAAGCTTAATTCCTGCTTGTCCTCGAGTAGGTAAATGATAAAAATAGATTTTTTGCTATGAAATTCTACCTACCATTTTATCAATGCAATCTTCTTTATTGTGGCAAGAATATTCAGATACATAAGATTCAAAAAAAAGTTTAATAGTGACATAAAAACAATAATACTTCAAGCATACTAATAAAGCAATCATGTATTTTTAAAATAACATGGCCAACGAAACTACAAAATCATATAGTCTGGCTATGCTCCATCTTCATAACACAAAGTATTTCATCATGCACAACCCCAATGTTAGTCAAGTAATTGTTTCATACTTTTAGTGTTCTCAAACTTTTTCAACTTTCACGCAATACATGAGCGTGAGCCGTGGATATGGCATTATAGGTGGAATAAAATATGGTGGTTGTGTAGGAGAAAAAAAGAAGGAGAAAGTCTCACATCAACAAGGCAAATTAATGGGCTATGGAGAAGCCCATCAATCGATATCGATGCAAGTGAGTAGGGATTGCTATGCAACGGATGCACTAGAGCTATAAGTGTATGAAAGCTCTAAAGGAAATTAAGTGGTTGTGCATCCAACTTGCATGCTCATGAAGACATAGGGCAATTTGAGGAAGCCCATCATTGGAATATACAAGCCAAGTTCTATAATGAAAAATTCCCACTAGTATATGAAAGTGAGAAAATAGGAGACTCTCTATCATGAAGAACATGGTGTTACTTTGAAGCACAAGTGTGGAAAAGGGATAGTAACATTGCCCCTTCTCTCTTTTTCTCTCATTTTTTGTTTGGGCTTCTTTGGCATGTTTTCTTTATTTGGGCTTCTTTGGCCTCTTTTATTTTCTTTAAAGCCGGAGACTCATCCCAACTTGTGAAGGAATCATAGTTTCCATCATCATTTCCTCACATGGGACATTGCTCTAATAATGATGATCATCACACTTTTATTTACTTACAACTCAAGAAGTACATCTCAATGATAGAACAACGATATGAATCTATATGAATACCTCATGTATATGAGAACAATATGACGATGATGGTGTTTGTCATAATAAACGGAATAGTGGAAGTTGCATGGCAATATATCTTGGAATGGCTATGGAAATGCCATAATAGGTAGGCATGGTGGCTATTTTAAGGAAGGTATATGGTAGGTCTAATGCACAGGCAAAAGTTGTGTGGTACTAGAAAGGCTAGCAATGGTGGAAGGTTGAGAATGCGTATAATCCATGGACTCAAAATTAGTCATAAAGAACTCACATACTTATTGCAAAAGTTTATTAGCCATCAAAACAATGTACTACCCGTAGGCTCATAGGGGAGAGGTTGGTAGGAGTTAACCATCGCGTGCTCCCGACCTCCACACAAAGGATGACAATTAAAAAACAAATCATGCTCCGACTTCATCACATAACGGTTCACCATACGTGCATGGTGCGGGATCACAAACTTTAACACAAGTATTTCAACCAATCCACAATTACTCACTAGCATGACTCTAATATCACCATCTTTATATCTCAAAACAAATGCAAGGAATCAAACTACTCATATATTCAATGCCCTCTATATGAAAGTTTTTATTATATTCCTCTTGGATGCCCATCATATTACGACTAAATTCATAACCTAAGCAAATTACCATGTTGTTTAAGACTCTCAAAATAATATAAGTGAAGCACGAGAGTTCATCAATTTCTTTAAAATAAAACCACCGCTATGCTCTAAAAATATATAAGTGAAGCACTAGAGCAAACTGCCTAGCTCAAAAGATATAAGTGAAGCACATGGAGTATTCCAATAAATTGACGATTAATGTGTGTCCCTCTCAAAAAGGTGTGTACAGAAAGGATGATTGTGGCAAACTAAAAAGCAAATAAAGCAAAGACTCATATCATACAAGACGTTCCAAGCAAAACACATATCATGTGGTGAATAAAAATATAGGCTCAATTAACACTACTAGGGAAAAGCCTATACACAGAATCTTACCAGCAGCGCGCTTTAAAATCAGGCGCTGCTGCTAAGTAGCAGTAGCGCGCGCGGACAAAACTCGCTGCTGAAACAAGTTTATTAGTAGCGCGTACACTCGAAGACGAGCTACTGCTAAAATTCCCATGACGCCGCCGCGAGGCCAGTTATAGCGGCAGCGCGTTAATAGAAAGAGAGCTACTGCTACGGGTCGTAGCAGCAGCGCATTTATGCAATAACCGCTGTTGGTAAGTTCACTAGTCGCAATAACCCACAGATCCACACACTCACTCGATCTCCCCCCTCAACCCCCCGCGCCGCCAGTCCTCCCCCGTCGCCCCTCCTCCGATCTGCGCCGCCGTCACCTCATCCTCCTCGCTGGACTCGGTACCGGCCTCCTCCTCCGTCCTCCCTCCACTCGCCGCTGGTCGGCCCCTCCTCGCTCCGCCTTCCTCCTCCGTCCTCCCTCCACTCGCCGCCAGCCGGCCCCTCCTCGTCCCGCCTTCCTCCTCCGTCATACTCTCTACTCCCTCCTCGAGTCGCCCCTCCTTCTCCCTCCTCCCTGCTACATTTTGATTTAGTAGGCTAGTTTATATGCAACATTTTGATTTAGTTGATATGATTCAGTTGATTTAGTAGGCTAGTTGATTTAGAACATTTTCATTTAGTTGATTTAGTAGGCTAGTTGATTTAGTAGGCTAGTTGATTTAGTTGATTTAGAACATTGTGTCATTTAGTTGATTTAGTATACTAGTGGATTTAGTATGCTAGTTGATTTAGTATGCACCATTTTATTGTTATTTTTTCTGTACATGGATAGGTAGATGCTTTTGTTTTTTTGTAATAAGTTATTTTTTTGGCAAAATGTAGGTGCCAATTTAGATAAATTTGCCACTTGTTTTTTTAATCAATTATCTTAGGAAATAGGTGCCATCGAAATGCTTTGGTAGGTGGTACCTTATCATCTAATCGTTAATCCTTTGCGCATATTGCTTTAGGAAAATGGCGCCACCACCACCACCACCATGTCGATTGTGCAAGTCAAGGTGCGCCAGCAGCCTTGCAACTGGCAAGCTGCTCGGCATCTACTTCCAGCCGAGTTTTCGTCATGCGGCGGTAAGAAATTAGATGAAATGTAACAACTATTTTATTTTTAGTGTTGGCATTACTGCATTGTGTCATTTTGCTTTTCTTACACAGATCGTCCCATGCAATGTGAGGTTGAAATTCAACAAGCTAACAGGAGACACTATGAAATTTGAGGATCCTGGGGGCCGTACACTATGGAGGTCGAGAAAGGACGCAATATGTCACAGATTGGAGGAGATGGATGGGCCTGTTCCCTCGCCCGCATGCTTCTTACTGGTGGTGAGTTGATCCGCTTCTCCTTCAGAGCAGAAAGACCCAAGCTGGCTGTCATTTATCTCAACCTGGTGGAAGATGATGAAGATGACGAAGATGATGAATATGACGAAGATGATGAAGATGACGAAGATGATGAAGATGATGCAGATGACGAAGATGATGAAGATAATGAGGACCCACTTCATGAAGCCATCGTAGCTCAAAGAATGAGGCTGAGCGAGGACGAGGTGTGCAACCTATGGGACATAATTCCGCCACGTGATGACTTTGTCGGGGTGCCATTCGTGACCCGCCTGACAAGTACCATGGTCGATCGGCATGAAATGGTATGTTATACGTACTGACTAAAGTAATTTGATGATATATATATATATATGCTTTATTGTTATACTTACAAATGCAAATTATCGGATGATATGCTTAGTGAATCCGATGAAATGCTTAGTGTAGAGTCCAATGATATGCTTAGTAGAATTCATGATTAATTAGTACAAATGCGTAGTACTGTGTCTTTTGATAGTGTAGAAATCTAGACTTAATAGAAATATATTTGCAAGAGTATGTCTGAGGCTATTTATTAATTGATATGTTTTTCTTATTCAGAAATTGCCAAAGAACGTATCTGTGAGTTGTGGTATCGAGCCTGATGAAGAAGGCTCAGCTGGACTACGCCTTACCCCAAGGGGCTCCGTCACCACCTGTACTTATCGCATGGACACAGACGGTCGCACACACTTAAACTCGATTGGGTGGAAGAGATTCCTCGTTGGCAAGAATCTTCGTGTTGGACATGCCATGCTAATTACCATCAGGAACACCCACCGCCCAGGCTTGAGGATGATGATCGTCGTCGATATCATCTAGAACTACATATGTGTGGCCATATCATCTAGAACTACATATGATGATCGTTGTCGATATCATGTAGAACTACATATGAGGATCGTCGTCGATATCATCTAGAACTAAATATGATGATCGTAGTTGATGTCACCTTGTACTGCTTGAGGATGCATGTTGAGTATATATGAAATTGTAATCTAGTACTTCCTCGGTTCCAAATTACTCGTCGTGGTTTTAGTTCAAATTTGAACTAAAACCACGACGGGTAATTTGGAACCGAGGGAGTACTACCTAGTACCTATAATGCTTTATGAAATTGATATCTAGTAGAACTAGTATCTGAAAATTGCAGTTTACTGAAGCTGGAATGGGAAAATGGTGGAAGATATAACAGTAGCGGGGGAGCAGGAAATCGCTATAGCTAACTAATAGTAGCGCGTTCGGTAAATGCCCTGCTGATATAGTCAATAGTAGTAGCACGGGTACAGGAAGTGCTACTACTAACGGTTAGCTGTAGCGCCTTATTCGTAGCGCAGGTGCCCGCACTGCTGATAGCCTCAAAACCCGCGCTACTACTAGGGTTTTCCCTAGTAGTGTAAATTTACCGATGCGTTGAAGACGAAAGAGGGGATGCCATCTGTGGCATCCCCAAGCTTAGATGCTTGGTTGTCCTTTATTACCTTGGGGTGCCTTGGGCATCCCCAAGCTTCGGCTCTTACCACTCCCTATTCCATTGTCCATCAAATCTTTACCCAAAACTTGAAAACTTCACAACACAAAACTCAACAGAAAACTCGTCAGCTCCGTTAGTATAAGAAAAGCAAATCACCACTTAGGTACTATTGTGAATTCATTCTAAATTTATAATGGTGTTATATCTACTATTTTCAACCTCGCCATGGTTCATACCCCCCAATACTACCCATAGATTCATCAAAATAAGCAAAGAACACAATAAAAACAGAATCTGTCTAAAATAGAAAACTCTGGAGAAATTAGGAAACTTTGTATACTCTTGTAACTCAAAAAGTTCTAAAAAATTAGGATAATCAATTTGTATACCAATCTTGTGTAAAACATTCAAATCAATAGCATGCTTCTGTGATTTATTAAAATTCTGGCAACGAGCCAAAAGTTTCTATTTTTCAGCAAAATCAAATCAACTATCACCATGGATCATCCCAAAGGTCTTACTTGGCTCAAACACTAATTTAAAACATAAAACACATTTAATACATAATTAAGAATGTGTATACTCATAAAAATAGAAAAGAAAATTATTGGGTTGTCTCCCAACAATCGCTTTTCTTTAAAGCCTTTTAGCTAGGCATTGAGATTTCGATGATGCTCACGTGAAAGATAATAAGTGAAACACAAAGAGAGCATCATGAAGAATGTGAAAAACACATCTAAGTCTAACATACTTCCTATGCATAGGCAATTTATAGGCAAACAAATTATCAATACAAGAAATATCTAGCATATGCAAAGGAGAAGAATCAAACATTGACAATCTCAGCATGAAGAGATGTAATTTAGTAACATGGAAATTTCAACAACCATATTTCCCTCTCTCGTAATAATTACATGTGGGATCATATTCAAATTAAACTATATAGCTATCACGTAACATATTATCTACATTATCCACATGCATGCAAAGTTGACACTCTTCCAAAATAGTGGGATTCATTAAATAAAGTCGTGATCTCTCCAAGCCAACTTTTATCAAAAATTTCATAAGATTGATCTTTATCCAAAGTAGTGGGATCATTATTACCTAGAGTTGACACTCTTCCAAACCCACTTTCAATATTATCGCAAACATATTCATCATGACGCTTAAATAAATTTTCAAGATCATAAGAAGAATCACCCCAATCATTATCATTGCAATAAGTAGTGGACATATCAAATTTAGCATCCCAAGCTTAGGGTTTTGCATATTATTAGCACAATTTATGTTAATATAATTTATAATAACATCATTGCAATCATGCTTTTCGTTCAAGGAGCTATGGTGAATCACTTCATAAATTTCTTCTTTTAACAGTTCATCACAATTTTCAGATTCACGAATTTCAAGCAAAACTTCATAAAGATAATCTAGTGCACTAAACTCACTAGCAATTGGTTCATCATAATTGGATCTTTTGAAAGTTTAGCAAGTGGATGAGGATGCATATCAATAGATTTTTAGCAAGAAAATATGCAAGCAAATATAAGGCACATGGTAACACAAGCAAAGATAGCAAACAAGTAAAAACACAAACGGAGAGAAGGCAAAAAAGGCAAATATTTTTGTCTTTTTCTAAAAACGTTTTAGATGTGGGGGAGAGGAAATCGAGAGGCAAATGGCAAATAATGTAATGTAAGAGATGAGAGTTTACCATAGGTACTTGGTAGGCTTGATGTAGAAACTCCCTGGCAACAACGCCAAAAATTCTTCCTTCTACTTCTTGAGCTTGCGTTGGTTTTTCCCTTGAAGAGGAAAGGGTGATGGAACAAAGTAGAGATAAGTATTTCCCTTAGTTGAGTCCAGTTGGAGGTACAAGCAAGTCTCCAATATATGCACCTGCATAAACAATCAAACACTTGCACCCAACGCGATAAAGGGGTTGTCAATCCCTCGACGGTCACTTGCAAGGATGAGATCTGATTGAGATCGATATAAAAGAAATATAAGTAAATAAAACTCAGCGAGGTATTTTTGGGTTTTAGGTTTTATAGATCTGAAAATATATGATGGAAAATAGATCCAATGGGCCATAGGTTTCACTAGAGGCTTCTCTCTTGAATAAAGCATACGGTTGGTAAATAAATTACTGTTGAGCAATTGATAGAAAAGCGGATAGTTATGGCGATATCTAAGACAATGATCATGAATATAGGCATCACATTAGTGACAAGTAGACCGAAATGATTCTGCATCTACTACTGTTACTCCACACATCGACCGACTCCTGCCTGCATCTAGAGTATTAAGTTCAAGAGAACAGAGTAACACATTAAGCAAGATGACATGATGTAGAGGCCTAAACTCAAGCAATATGATATAATCCCCCTCTTTTTACCCTTAATGCAACAATACAATACACGCCTCGCTGCCCCTTCTGTCACTGGGAGAGGACACCGCAAGATTGAACCCATCACAAAGCACCTCTCCCACTGCAAGATAGATCAATCTAGTTGGCCAACCCAAATTAATAAAACAAAGAGAAATGCAAAGCTATCAATTCACGCATATAAAAATTCACGGCAGAGTCACATAATATCCATAGATAATCTGATCATAAATCCACAATTCATCAGATCTCAACAAACACACCACAAAAGAAGATTACATTGGATAGAACTCCAAGAACATCGAGGAGAACATGGTATTGGAGATCAAAGAGAGAAAAGAAGCCATGTAGCTACTAGCTATGGACCCGTAGGTCTGTGGTAAACTACTCACACATAATCTGTAGGGCAGCAAGATTGATGTAGAGGCCCTTCATGATTGAATCCCCCTCCGGAAGATCGCCGGAAAAGGCCCCAAGATGGGATCTCATGGGAATAGAGAATTGTGGCGGACGAAAAGTATTTTTGTGGGCGCTTCTGATGTTTGGGGAATATTTTGGAATCTACAATGCAAAGATTAGGGTTGGGGGACTCCCGAGCGGCCCACACGCTAGTGGGCTCCCCCCTAGGGCGCACCCTGAGGGCTTGTGGTCTCCTCGGTACTCTTCTGGCCCTCTCTCCAAGTCACGTAGGTGTCTTCTGGTCCAAGAAAAATCATCGCGATAGTTTTATTCTGCTTGGACTCCATTTGATATTCCTTTCTGAAAAAGCCAAAAACAGGAAAAACAGCAACTGGCACTGGGCACTAGGTTAATAGGTTTGTCCCAAAAATGATATAAAATAGTATATTAATGCGTATGGAACATCCAAAACAAATAATATAATAGCATGGAACAATAAAAAATTATAGATATGTTGGAGACGTATCGAGCATCCCCAAGCTTAATTTCTGCTCGTCCTTGAGTAGATAGCTGATAAAACAGAATTTTTGATGTGAAATGTTACCTAACATATGTATCAGTAAAACATAATATCCAGATCCATAAGATTCAAAACAAAAGTTTAATAAAAATAATTATACTTCAAGCATACTAATAAAGCAATCATGTCTTCTCAAAATAACATGGCCAAAGAAAGTTATACCTACGAAATCATATAGTCTGGCTATGCTCCATCTTCATCACACAAAGTATTTCATCATGCACAACCCCGATGTTAGTCAAGCAATTGTTTCATACTTTTAGTGTTCTAAAACTTTTTCAACTTTCATGCAATACATGAGCATGAGCCATGGATATAGTACTATATGTGGAATAGAATATGGTGGTTGTGGAGAAGACAAAAAGAAGGAGAAAGTCTCACATCAACTAGGCAAATTAATGGGCTATGGAGATGCCCACAAATCGATATTGATGCAAGTGAGTAGGGATTTCCATGCAATGGATGCACTAGAGCTATAAGTGTATGAAAGCTCGAAAAGAAACTAAGTGGGTGTGCATCCAACTTGGTTGCTCATGAAGACCTAGGGAAATTTGAGGAAGCCCATCATTGTAATATACAAGCCAAGTTCTGTAATGAAAAATTCCCACTAGTATATGAAAGTGACAAAATAGGATAATCTCTATCATGAAGAGCATGGTGCTACTTTGAAGCACAAGTATGGAAAAAAGTATAGTAAAATTGTTCATTCTCTCTTTTCCTCTCATTTTTTGTTTGGGCTTCTTTGGCCTGTTTTCTTTATTTGGGCTTCTTTGGCCTCTTTTATTTTCTTTAAAGCCGGAGACTCATCCCAACTTATGAGGGAATCATAGCTTCCATCATCCTTTCCTCACAAGGGACATTGCTCTAATAATGATGATCATCACACTTTTGTTTACTTACAACTTAAGAAGTACATCTAATGCTAGAGCAAAGATATGACTCTATATGAATGCCTCATGTATATGAGAACAATATGAAGGTGATGGTGTGTGTCATAATAAATGGAACAGTGGAAGTTGCGTGGCAATATATCTTGGAATGGCTATGGAAATGCCATAATAGGTAGGTATGGTGGCTGTTTTGAGGAAGGTATATGGTAGGTTTAATGCATTGGTGAAAGTTGTGTGGTACTAGAAAGGCTAGCAATGGTGGAAGGGTGAGAATGCGTATAATCCATGGACTCAACATTAATCATAAAGAACTCACATACTTATTGCAAAAGTTTATTAGCCATCGAAACAAAGTACTACACGCACGCTCATAGGGGAGAGGTTTGTAGGAGTTAACCATCGCGCGCCCCGACCACCACACAAAGGATGACAATTAAAAAATAAATGATGCTCCGACTTAATCACATAACGGTTCAACAGACGTGCATGCCACGGGATCACCAATGTTAACACAAGTATTTCAACCAATCCACAATTACTCACTAGAATGACTCTAATATCACCATCTTTATATCTCAAAACAAATGCAAGGAATCAAACTTCTCATATATTCAATGCCCTCTATATGAAAGTTTTTATTATATTCCTCTTGGATGCCTGTCATATTATGACTAAATTCATAACCTAAGAAAATTACCATGCTATTTAAGACTCTCATAATAATATAAGTGAAGCATGAGAGTTCATCAATTTCTATAAAATAAAACCACCGCTGTGCTCTAAAAATATATAAGTGAAGCACTAGAGCAAACTGCCTAGCTCAAAAGATATAAGTGAAGCACATAGAGTATTCTAATAAATTGACAATTAATGTGTGTCCCTCTCAAAAAGGTGTGTACAGAAAGGATGATTGTGGCAAACTAAACAGCAAATAAAGAAAAGGCTCATATCATACAAGACGCTCCAAGCAACACACATATCATGTGGTGAATAAAAATATAGGCTTAAGTAAATTTACCGATGGGTTGAAGACGAAAGAGGGGGTGCCATCTGTGGCATCCCCAAGCTTAGATGCTTAGTTGTCCTTCAATATTACCTTGGGGTGCCTTGGGCATCCCCAAGCTTCGGCTCTTGCCACTCCCTATTCCATTGTCCATCAAATCTTTACCCAAAACTTGAAAACTTCACAACACAAAACTCAACAGAAAACTCGTAAGCTCCGTTAGTATAAGAAAATCAAATCTCCACTTAGGTTCTCTTGTGAATTCATTCATTCTAAATTTATAATGGTGTTATACCTACTGTTTCCAACCTCTCCATGGTTCATACCCCCCGATACTACCCATAGATTCATCAAAATAAGCAACGGACACAAAATAAACATAATCTGTCTAAAACAGAAAACTCTGTAGCAATCAGGAAACTTCGTATACTCCTGTAACTCCAAAATTTCTGAAAAATTAGGACAGTCAATTTGTATACCAATATTGTGTAAAACATTCAGATCAATAGCACACTTCTGTGATTTATTAAAATTCTGGCAACAAGCGCAAAATTTTCTGTTTTTCAGCAAAATCAAATCAACTATCACCATGGATCATCCGAAAGGTTTTAGTTGGCTCAAACACTAACTTAAAACATAAATACATATTTAATACATAATTAAGAATGTGTATACTCATAAAAACAGAAAATAAAATTATTGGGTTGTCTCCCAACAAGCGCTTTTCTTTAAAGCCTTTTAGCTAGGCATTGAGATTTGTATGATGCTCACGTGAAAGATAATAATTGAAACACAAAGAGAGCATCATGAAGCATGTGAAAAACACATCTAAGTCTAACATACTTCCTATGCATAGGAAATTTATAGGCAAACAAATTATACAGACAAGAAATATCTAGCATATGCAAAGGAGAAGAATCAAACATTAACAATCTCAGCATGAAGAGAGGTAATTTAGTAACATGGAAATTTCTACAACCATATTTCCCTCTCTCATAATAATTACATGTGGGATCATATTCAAATTAAACAATATAGCTATCACGTAACATATTCTCTACATTATCCAGATGCATCCAAAGTTGACACTCTTCCAAAATAGTGGGATTATCATTAAATAAAGTCATGACCTCTCCAAGCCCACTTTTATCAAAAAATTTATAAGATTGATCATTATCCAAAGTAGTGGGATCATTATTACCTAGAGTTGACACTCTTCCAAACCCACTTTCAATATTACCGCAAACATATTCATCATGAGGCTTAAATAAATTTTCAAGATCATAGGAAGAATCACCCCAATCATTATCATTGCAATAAGTAGTGGACATATCAAATTTAGCATCCCAAGATTAGGGTTTTACATATTATTAGAACAATTGATGTTAATAGAACTTATAATAACATCATTGCAATCATGCTTTTCGTTCAAGGAGCTATGGTGAATCACTTCATAAATTTCTTCTTTTAACACTTCATCACAATTTTTAGATTCACGAATTTCAAGCAAAACTTCATAAAGATAATATAGTGCACTCAACTCACTAGCAATTGGTTCATCATAATTGGATCTTTTGAAAATATTAGCAAGTGGATGAGGATCCATATCAATAGATTTTTAGCAAGCAAAGATGCAAGCAAATAGAAGGCACATGGTAACACAAGCAAAGATAGCAAACAAGCAAAAAAGGCAAATGCAGAGAAGGCAAATAAAAAGGCAAATATTTTTGTGTTTTTTTGAAAATGTTTTAGAAGTGGGGTGAGGAAAATGAGAGGCAAATAGAAAATAATGTAATGCAAGAGATGAGTGTTTATGATAGGTACTTGGTAGCCTTGATGTAGAAACTCCCTAGCAACGACGCCAAATTTTTTTCCTGCTACTTCTTGAGCTTGCATTGGTTTTTCCCTTGAAGAGGAAAGTGTGATGCAGCAAAGTAGAGATAAGTATTTCCCTCAGTTGAGAACAAAGGTATCTGTCCAGTAGGAGGTACAAGCAAGTCTCCAATATATGCACCTGCACAAACAATCAAACACTTGCACCCAACGCGATGAAGGGGTTGTCAATCTCTCCACGGTAACTTGCAAGGATTAGATCTGATAGAGATAGACATAAAAGAAATAAAAGTAAATAAAACTCAATGAGGTATTTTTGGAGTTTAGGTTTTATAGATCTGAAAATATATGATGGAAAACAGACCCAGGGGCCATAGGTTTCACTAGAGGTTTCTCTCTTGAATAAAGCATACGGTGGGTATACAAATTACTATTGAGCAATTGATTGAAAAGTGCATAGTTATGGCGATATCTAAGGAAATGATCATAGATATAAGCATCATGTCTGTGACAAGTAGACCGAAACGATTGTGCATCTACTACTATTACTCCACACATCGACCGACTCCTGCCTGCATCTAGAGTATTAAGTTCAAGAGAACAGAGTAACACATTAAGTAAGATGACAGGATGTAGAGGGATAAACTCAAGCAATATGATATAAACCCCATCTTTTTACCCTTAATGGCAACAATACAATACCCGCCTCGCTGCCCCTTCTGTCACTGGGAGAGGACACCGCAAGATTGAGCCCATCACAAAGCACCTCTCCCATTGCAAGATAGATCAATCTAGTTGGCCAAACCAAATTAATAAATCGGAGAGAAATGCAAAGCTATCAAATCATGCATATAAGAATTCAGAGGAGAGTCAAATAATATTCATAGATAATCTGATCATAAATCCCCAATCCATGGGATCTCAACAAACACACCGCAAAAGAAGATTACATCGGATAGAACTCCAAGAACATCGAGCAGAACATGGTATTGGAGATCAAAGAGAGAGAAGAAGCCATGTAGCTACTAGCTATGGACCCGTAGGTCTGTGTTAAACTACTCACACATCATCGGTAGGGCAGGAAAGTTGATGTAGAGGCCCTCCGTGATCGAATCCCCCTCCAGCTAATCATCGGAAAAGGCCCCAATATGGGATCTCACGGGAACAGAGACTTGCGGTGGCAGAAAATTATTTTTCTGGACGCTTCTGATGTTTGGGGAATATTTTGGAATCCATAGTGCAATGATTAGGGTTGGGGGACTCCCTACCGTCCCACGCGCCAGGGGGCGCCCCCTTAGTGCGCGCCCTGAGGGCTTGTGGTCTCCTCGGGACTCTTCTGGCCCTCTCTCCAAGTCACGTAGGTGTCTTCTGGTCCAAGAAAAATCATCGTGAAAGTTTTATTTTATTTGGACTCCGTTTGATATTCCTTTCTGAAAAAGTCAAAAACAATGAAAAAACAGGAACTAGCACTAGGCACTAGGTTAATAGGTTTGTCCCAAAAATTGATATAAAATAGTATATTAATGCATATAAAACATCCAAAACTGATAATAGCATGGAACAATAAAAAATTATAGATATGTTGGACACGTAAAGAGCATCCCCAAGCTTAATTTCTGCTCGTCCTCGAGTAGGTAACTGATTAAACAGAATTTTTGATGTGAAATGCTACCTAACATATTTGTCAATGCAATCTTATTTATTGTGGCAAGAATATTCAGATCCATAATATTCGAAACAAAAGTTTAATATTGACATAAAAATAATTATACTTCAAGCATACTAATAAAGCAATCATGTCTTGTCAAAATAACATGGCCAAAGAAAATTATCCCTACAAAATCATATAGTCTGGCTATACTCCATCTTCATCACACAAAGTATTTCATCATGCACAACCCCGATGTTAGTCAAGCAATTGTTTCATACTTTTAGTGTTTTGAAACTTTTTCAACTTTCACGCAATACATGAGTTTGGAGAAGTAGATACGATGGAGACGTATCTACTTCCCCAAGATTAACCCATTGCTTGTCCTCAAGCAATTCAGTTGACAAACTGAAACTGATAAAGAAAAACTTTTACAAACTCTGTTTGATCTTGATTTCGCAAATATGTATAGCCAGCATTCAGGTTTTCAGCAAAGATTATGAACTAACCATATTAACAATAACATTTAGGTCTCATGTTTACTCATATCAATGGGATAATCAACTAGCGATCAATAATAATAAATCTCGGATGACAACACTTTGATATGATGTAACAAAATGGTATCTCGCTAGCTCTTTCTGAGACCGCAAAACATAAATGTAGAGCACCCCTAAAGATCAAGGACTGACTAGACATTTTAATTCATGGTAAAAGAGATCCAGTCATACTCAACATTAATTAATAACAATGCATACAAATGATAGTGGTGCTCTCTAACTAGTGCTTTTTTATAAGAGGATGACGACTCAGCAATAAAATTAAATAGATAGGCCCTTTGTACAGGGAAGCAGGGATTTGCAGAGGTGCCAGAGCTCGAGCTTTTGAAACAGAGGTAAATAATATTTTGAGCAGTATGCTTTCATTGCCAACATAACAACGAAGAGATCTCAGTATCTTCCATACTAGATACATTATAGGTCATTCCCAAACAAAATAGTAAAGTTTTTACTCCCCCACCAGCAACAAGCACACTACCCCGATGGTCTAAAACAATGGGTATCGTCCAACTAACAACAATCCTGGGGGAGTTTTGTTTGAAGTTATATTTTGATTTGATTTGAGCATGGAACTGGGCATCCCAATTACCAGCCATTTTCTCGTGAATGATGAGCTAAGTCCACTCATTGTGAGAATAACCCACCTCACATGGAAGATACTAACAACCCTAGTCGCTACATGAGCGATTCGGGCATACAAAATAGATTATCATTTGAAGGTTTAGAGTTTGGCACATGCAAATTTACTTGGAACGGCAGGTTAATACCACATATAGGTAGGTATGGTGGACTCATATGGAACAACTTCAGATTTATGGAAGTGGATGCACAAGCAGTATTCCCGCTTAGTACAAGTTAAGGCTAGCAAGAGATCAAGAGCGACCAACTAGAGAGCAACAACGGTCATAAACGTGCATTGAGATTAACCAACAATGAGTGCATGCATGAGTAGGATATAAATCACCATGAACATAAATATCGTGGAGGCTATGTTGATTTTGTTTCAACTACATGCGTGAACATGTGCCAAGCACTACTAGGAAAAGGGCTATAGATGGGATGGACACTAATGGCGCACTGTACATGTGGTGCGCCATTACTAAATACAAATGGCGCACCACGTGTTGGTGCGCCATTAGTGTGCAAATACTAATGGCGCACCACATCCTACTAATGGCGCACCATAGGATGGTGCGCCATTACTAGTTGGTGTGCCATTACTAGTTGAACTAGTAATGGTGCACCATCCTACGGTGCGCCATTAGTAATTTGGCCCAAACATTCCCCCGAATGCACCCCCCCCCCCGTGGACCGCGTTTTCAGTTTCAAAAAAAATGATAGAAATGTCAAAAAAATAAAAGAAAATAAGATTCCCATGTGATATGTGGTCTAGTTGTTAGCAAAATTTACAAACATGAATTTTCGACTTTTTTGCAAAATCTCTCGAGAATTTGTAAAATGGGCATAACTTTTGCATACGAACTCGGATGAAAAAGTTTTTATATGAAAAATCATCTACTCGAAAAGTTACATCCGAATTTAACGGGGGGAACCCCGTTAAACATTTTCAAAATCCTCAAAAACCTAACAGAAAAAAAGATACGGGGCTTTTAAGATCTGGAGAGGCAAAAAATTTCAAAAAAAATCAAACTTACTAATGGCGCACCTGCCCATGGTGCGCCATTACTATCTTCCCGCCTTCAAAATTCAAAATAAATCAAAAAAATATAAAAAAAAGTTACTAATGGCGCACCTGCCCATGGTGCGCCATTAGTATCTTCCCGCCTTCAAAATTCAAAATAAATAAAAAAATAAAAAAAAGTTACTAATGGCGCACCTGCCCATGGTGCGCCATTAATATCTTCCCGCCTTCAAAATTCAAAATAAATCAAAAAAATAAAAATAAAATAGTAATGGAGCACCTGCCCACGGTGCGCCATTACTATGCCGTATATATGGCTGGGCGTGTCCTCTCCTCCTTACCTCTGCATTCTTCTCCTCCACTCCACCTCTCCTCCACTCCACCTCTCCTCCACTCCACCTCTCCTCCACTCCTCCACTCCATCTTCCCTTCTCTCCTCCACCATACTACCCTCCTCCTCTCCGGCGACCTCCTCCTCCTCCTCTCCGGTGACCTCCTCCTCCCTCCTCTCCTCTCCTCCCCTCCCCTCCCCTCCCCTCACGGTTTCTCC
>NC_041385.1:550432086-550476322 GCF_002162155.2 Triticum dicoccoides
CTCCTCCCTCCTCTCCTCCCATCCCCTCATGGTTTCTCCTTCCTCCTCTCCGATGCTTCGGTGAACTCCTCTCCAGCGACCTCCTCCTCCTCTCCAGCGGTGTAGGCGAGCGCCTCTGCGGTCACCTCCTCCTCCTCCTCTCTAGCAAATTCCTCTCCGGCGAACTCCTCTCCGGCAAAAGAACACGACAAAAGAACGTACAAGATCCAAAAACAGGAACAAAATTTGAAATAATATCATGCAAAAAAACGAGCAAAAGAAACGAGCAAAAAATGGGCAAAAAAATCGCGATCCAGATCCAAATTCAAAATTCAAAAATAGCAATGGCGCATGGTGGGGGTTGGACGGCGCGCCACTACTATTTTCCCGCCTTCAAAATTCAAAAATACTAATGGCGCACCATGGCCTATACTAATGGTGCACCAGTGGCCTATACTAATGGCGCACCATGACCTATACTAATGGCGCACTAGTGGTGCACCATTAGTATACCAGATACTAATGGCGCACCACTGGTGCGCCATTAGTAAAAAATACTAGTGGCGTGATATTAATGGCGCACCAGTAGTGCGCCATTAGTAGGCCTTTTCCTAGTAGTGAAGTCAAGCCATTCAATCATTAAAAGGAGGATACCATCCTATCATACTACATCACAACCATTTTAAAAGCATGTTGGCACACAAGGCAAACCATTATAAACTCCTAGCTAATTAAGCATGGCATGAGTAACTATAATCTCTAATTGTCATTGCAAACATGTTTCTTCATAATGGGCTGAATCAAGAACGATGAACTAATCATATTTACAAAAACAAGATAGGTCGAGTTCATACCAGCTTTTCCCCATCTCAATCATTTCATCATATATCATCATTATTGCCTTTCACTTGCATGACCGAACGATATGCATAATAATAATAGTGCACGTGTATTGGACTAAGCTGGAATCTGCAAACATTTATTCAAAGGAGAAGACAAGGTAATATGGGCTCTTTGTTAGATCAACAACAATGCATGTGAGAGCTACTTATCATTTTCATTGTGGTCTTCTCCTCTCGACCCCCAAAGAAAAGAAAAAGAATTTCAAAGAAACACACTGGTATGTTTTTTGAGTTTTTGTTTTTCTGAAGAAAGTAAAACAAGAACGAGAAAACTATTTACACGGGAAAGCTCCCAACAAGCAAAAGAAGAACGAGAAATCTTTTTGGGTTTTCTTTTAGTAGTACTACTAAATAAACATGTGAAGAAAAGAAGCTACAACTAATTTGTTTGGTTTTCCTCAAAGTTTTTTAAACACACAAGAAGAAAGCGGGAAAAAGAAAATAAACTAGCATGGATAATACAATGAAAAAGTATGAACACCGACAACTGGAATGAGTGTGTGAACATGAATGTAATGTCGGTGAGAAATACGTACTCCCCCAAGCTTAGGGTTTTGGCCTAAGTTGGTCTACGCCCATGGATCAAAGTAGCCCTCTCCGGTGTACTGAGGAGAATCCTAGGGGTTCCACTGGTTAGCAAGCTCTTGCGGCTCCCACTGATAAATAGACTCCTGATATGGATCACGTGATGGCTCTAGCTCAGGAATTGGGGATCGTGTCCGCTCCCAGTATGCATAAATGTCCGCGGGCATGATGGTGTACCTGCCTGAATGAATATCAAACAAAGAAGGTGCAAGCAAGGTAATAATCTGACAAGTCTTCTCGCTAAATACCAGGTTATAGATGAGTCTCTTGTCATCGTCTTTCCTAATAAAATCATGTAAGACCATACTATTATAGTCTAGGTAAATGGCGGGTAGTATCATCTCCCCTTCCTCATCGTGCCTAATAGGTATCTCAAAGCATTTAGCGAGGCGTGAGGCATAGATAGGCCCAAATATAGGACCTCTCGAACGGTTTAAACTCAACCGTCGAGCAACCATAGCGCCCAAGCTAAAAGTTCTATCGCGAAGTAAAGCATGGTGCAAAATAGCAAGGTTAGGAGCACTAAGGCCTCCGCTCTCCCCGCGACCAATTAAACATCTCCCAGCAAATAATGAGTAGTAGCATAAAACATGAAAATGTAAACTAGCCACTCTCGCTTCTGACATCCTTCTCCTTTCCCCTACGGTAACTTTATCAATAAAATCTCCCACATTTCTAGGACGTGGTTCCTCGATGCTGCCCTCAAAAGGTAATTTGCAAACCTCACAAAAATCATAAAGCATCATGTCCATAGACTCATCATATAAGTAACATTCCACGATGGGCAGGGGCGGTGCTAGGGGTATTCTTGGGTCGTGATGTGAATACCCATGATTTTTACAAAACAGTGTTGATTTTGGCAAAAGAGTGACAATTTTCAAAAAACAACAATGATTTTGGCAAAATGAATACACATGAATACCCGGTTGCAAATTCCTGGAGCCGCCACTGACCATGGGTGGTGATCTCCTAGCATGAAAGTGAAAATCTTGCACGAAAGTATTGGTGAGTAGGAGGTACTGATCACACATATTTTTGAGGAAGTCGATGATGCCTGCATTCTCCGCCAAATAATAAAAATCCTCATAAAGTCTGGCCTCCTCCAAGAATGCATCACATGGCCATTCACACGGCCGAACCTCCGCGGTGCAAGGAAGATTGTACTTGGGCTTCTTCTTCTCCTAATTTTCTTTTCCCTTTGAACCCCGGCTCGAGGAGCCTCTCAACAATCTCCTCGTCATTTTCTCCCTCTGAAGAATTCTGAAATTTTTTTAGTGACTCAAAATAAAAGTGAACGAAACTCAACAAGATTGATAGCAACTACTCCTACAAGTGCCTAGAGGCTATATCATGCATCAAAACTACTTTCGACCATATAAATTTTACATGCAAGCTCAAGAACAAGGTCACCACAACAGCAAAAATTTGCAATAAATAAAGCACTAGAACAAAAACTAATTGGACCATTGGAGCAGCCACATACCAAAGAACAATCCCCCAAAGCAATTTTACAAATGGAGCTTTGCACAAGGAGATAAAAAATGGTAGCAAGATGAGCAAGAACACATGTTTGAGTAACGAGATGATTTTTTCCGGAGGAAGACAAAGTGGATGGGTGCTGGAATAAGTGAGGGGGACCCACATGGGACCCACAAGGAAGGTGGTGCGCCCAGGGGGTAGGGCGCACCCTCCACCCTTGTGCTCCACTGGTGCACCCCCTGGTGTATTATCGGTGCCAGATATTCTAAAATATTCTATAAAAAATCATACTAAATTTTCAGGCCATTTGGAGAACTTTTATTTTCGGGGCATTTTTTATTGCACGGATAATTTAGAAAACAGACGGGCAATGGTATTTTTGCTTTATTTAAACTAAATAATATAAAGTAAAAGGTGGGTATAGAAATTTGTGCTTTCTAAATTCATCCATCTCATGCTCATCAAAAGGAATCCATTAATAAGGTTGATCAAGTCTTATTAACAAACTTCTTTCACATAACATGAAACCGGAGAATTTTTGAATAACACTAGGTTACCTCAATGGGGATATGGATGTCCCCAAAAATAAGAATATCATATTCCTTTTTGATAGTAGGGAGAGGGAATTCAAAACCTCCAATAGTAATAGTTGAATTTTTTTCAATAGAGTTGATACTATGAACTTGAGGTTGTTTCCTCGGAAAGTGTACTCTATGCTCGTTACCATTAACATGAAAAGTGACATTGCCCTTGTTGCAATTAATAAAATCCCCTACAGTATTCAAAAAGGGTCTACCAAGGATGATCGACATACTGTCGTCCTCGGGAATATAAAAATAACAAAGTACATTAAGATAGTAACGTTTGCAACCACAACAGGAACATCCTCACAAACACCGATAGGTATGGCAGTTGGTTTATCAGCCATTTGCAAAGAGATTTCAGTAGGTGTCAACTTATTTAATTCAAGTCTATGATATAAAGAGAAAGGCATAACACTAACACTGGCTCCAAGATCACATAAAGCAGTTTTAATATAGTTTTGTTTAATGGAGCATGGTATAGTTGGTATTCCTAGGTCTCCTAGTAATTTCTTTGGTATTCCACCCTTGAAAGTGTAACTAGCAAGCATGGTGGAAATTTCAGCTTCCGGTATCTTCCTTTTATTTGTTACAATATCCTTCATATATTTAGCATAAGGAGACATTTTCAGTATATCAGTCAAACGCATAAGCAAAAAGACCGGTCTAAACATTTCAACAAAGCACTCAAAATCCTCATCATCCTTTTCTTGGATGGTATAGGAGGAAAGGGCATGGATTTATGAACCCATGGTTCTCTTTCTTTACCATGTTTCCTAGTAATGAAGTCTCTCTTATCTTAACATTGATTCTTTGATTGTGGGTTATCAAGATCAACAGCAGGTTCAATCTCCACAACATTATCATTACTAGCTTGACCATCAACATGAACATCATCATTAACATTGGCACTAGGTTCATGCTCATCACCAGATTGTGTCTCAGCATCAGAAATAGAAATATCATTGGGATTCTCAGGTGTGTCCATAACAGGTTCACTAGAAGCAAAGTCCTATCAATTTTCTTTTTCTTTTTATTACTAGGACTAGCTAGGTGCATCAGTATTGATTCTCTAAGAATCTTGCTCAACTCTCTTAGGGTGTCCTTTAGGATACAAAGGTTCCTTACTCATCTTACCACCTCTAGTCATAACCCTACCAACATTATCATTGTTCTTACTCTTCAACTCATTGAGGAAATCATCATGTGCCTTAAGTACTTGTTCTACTTGATTTTTAACCATCGAAGCATGCTTACTAATAATCTTAAGATCACTAGTAGTTCTAATCATATAATCCCCCAAGCAGTCAAGCATGTAAGCATTACGTTTCAATTGTCTACTAACATAAGCATTGAATTTTTCTTGTTTAACAATAAAGTTATCAAATTCATCCAAGCATTGACTAGCAGACTTATTATGAGGAATATCACCTTCATCAAATCTACAGAGAGAATTTACCTCTACTACCTGTGTCGGGTTATCAAGACCATGTATTTCTTCAATAGGCGGTAAATTCTTAACATCTTCAGCTTTAATACCTTTTTCTTTCATAGATTTCTTTGCCTCTTGCATATCTTCAGGACTGAGAAATAGAATACATCTTTTCTTTGGAGTTGGCTTAGGAATTGGTTCGGGAAGATTCCAATCATTATCATTACTCAATATATTATTCAATAGCAATTCAGCTTGCTTAACAGTTCGTTCCCTGAAAACACAACCAGCACAACTATCTAGGTGGTCCCTAGAAGCACCGGTTAGTCCATTATAATAGATATCAAGTATTTTGTTTTTCTTTAGAGGATGATCATGAAAAGCATTAAGTAATTGGATAAGCCTCCCCCAAGCTTGTGGGAGACTCTCTTCTTCAATTTGCACAAAGTTAAATATTTCCTTTAAGGCAGCTTGTTTCTTATGAGCAGGAAAATATTTTGCAGAGAAGTAGTAAATCATATCCCGGGGACTACACACACAACCAGGAGCAAGAGAATTAAACCATATCTTAGCATCACCCTTTAATGAGAAAGGAAACAACTTAAGAATATAGTAATAGCGATTTTTCCCCATGAGCAAATAGGGTGGCTATATCATTCAATTTAGTAAGATGTGCCACAATAGTTTCAGATTCATAACCATGGAAAGGATCAGATTCAACCAAAGTAATTAACTTAGGATCGACAGAGAATTCATAATCCTTATCAGTAACAAAGATAGGTGAAGTAGCAAACTTAGGATCATATTGCATTCTAGCATTCAAAGATTTTTCTTTCCACTTGCATAATAATTTCTTAAGATCATATCTATCCTTAAAAGCAAGAAAGTCCCTAGCTACCTCTACATCCATAACATAGCCCTCGGGCATAACAGGAAGTTCATATCTAGAAGAACTAGGCTAACACATGTTTCAAAGTTTCCAGTTTCAACAATTCCATCAGTTTAAGAAATATCATCATCTTTAGCATAATCGATAGTTCTAACTCTAGCAAGATGTTCATCAAGTAATTCACCTAGTGGCACAGTTTTATCAAGCAAAGTAGTAGCATCATAAGCATCATTCATAGTATAAGTAGCATCATCAATAACATGCGACATATCATAATCAATAGTAGGTGTAGGTGTCCCAAGCTTACTCAAAACAGAAGGTGAATAACGTGCAGAGCTAAATGGCAGTTCTTTACCTCCCCTTGTAGTAGAGGGATAGACCCTAGTTCTAGTATCTTTCAAATTCCTCACAGTGATCAACTGATATAAATCCCAAGTGACTCGAAGAATAGAGCTATGCTCCCAAGCAATGGCGCCAGAAAAAGGTCTTGATAACCCACAAGTATAGGGGATCGCAAGAGTTTTCGAGGGTAGAGTATTCAACCCAAATTTATTAATTCGACACAAGGGGAGCCAAAGAATATTCTCAAGTATTAGCGGCTGAGTTCTCAATTCAACCAGACCTGAAAGACTTAATATCTACAGCAAATTATTTAGTAGCAAAGTAGTATGGAAGTAATAGTAATGGTGGCAAAAGTAACAGTAACAGTTTTGAAGCAATTGTAACAGTAGCAACAACAAAGTAACATAGCAAAGATCAATATGTGAAAAGCTCGTAGGCAATGGATCAATGATGGATAATTGTGTCGGGTGGCATTCATCATGCAACAGTTATAACCTAGGGTGACATAGAACTAGCTCCAGTTCATCAATATTATGTAAGAATGTATTCCGAATATAGTCATACATGCTTATTGAAAAGAACTTGCATGACTTCTGTCCTACCCTCCCGTGGCAGCGGGGTCCTAATGGAAACTAAGGGATATTAGGGCCTCCTTTTAATAGAGAACTGGACCAAAGCATTACCACTTAGTGAATACATGAACTCCACAAACTACGGTAATCACCGGAAAGAATTCCAATTATTGTCACCTTGGGGTATGCAGATCATAAATCGTAATAGGTGTCTACAGTTGCAAGATCGGATCAAGAACACAAATATATTCATGAAAACATAATAGGTTCAGATCTAAATTCATGTTACTCGGGCCCTAGTGACAAGCATTAAGCATAGCAACATCAATCTCAGAACATAGTGGATACTAGGGATCAAACCTAACAAAACTAACTCGATTACATGATAAATATCATCCAACCCATAACCGTCCAGTAAGCCTACGATGGAATTACTCACGCACGGCAGTGAGCATCATGAAATTGGTGATGGAGGAAGGTTGGTGATGATGATGGTGACGAATCCGCCTCTTCGAAGCCCCGAATGGACTCCAGATCTCCCCTCTCGATGAAGAACAGGAGGTGGTGGCGGCTCCGTATCATAAAATGTGATGAATCCTTCTCTCTGATTTTTTTCTCCCCGAACGTGAATATATGGAGTTGGAGTTGAGGTTGGTGGAGGTCCAGGGGACCCGCAAGGCAGGGGGTGCGCCCTAGGGGGTGAAGGTGCCCTCCATCGTTATGGACAGCAGGTGGGCCCCCCTCAGTTGATTATTTTGCTATTTTTTTATTAATTCCAAAAATATTCTCCATCGATTTTTAGGTCATTTCGATAACTTTTATTTCTGCACAAAAATAACACCATGGCAATTCTGCTAAAAATAGGGCCAGTCCGGGTTAGTTCCATTTAAATCATGCAAATTAGAGTCCAAAACAAGGGCAAAAGAGTTTGGAAATGTAGATACGATGGAGACGTATCACCATCCATGGCATCCACAAGCTTAGATGCTTGGTTGTCCTTGAATATTACCTTGGGGTGGACCGGGCATCCCCAAGCTTAGGCTCTTGCCACTCCTTATTCTATAGCTCATCAAATCTTTACCGAAAACTTGAAAACTTCACAACACAAAACTCAACAGAAAACTCGTAAGCTCCATTAGTATAAGAAAAGCAAATCACCACTTAGATACTGTTGTGAACTCATTCTAAATTTACAATGGTGTTATATCTACTGTATTCCAACTACTCAATGGTTCATACCCCTAGATACTACCCATAGATTGTCGGTGTACAAAAGTAGGGTCTCTCTTTTGTACCCCTTTACTTGTGCACGGGCAGTCAGAGCCGCGCCCGTGGCCACACTTAGCAGGGAAGAGGAGGAAAGCCAAAGGCACAAGAGAATAAAAGCAACACCAATACCAGAGACACAAAAAGAAAGAGGGCAAGGTAGACTCCCCCGGCAAGGCCCTTACTGGGGCAGCCTCCGTAGCCCCGGCAAGAGCCTTGCAGGGCAACTTCCCCAACGCCAGCAGAGCGCGCCACCCATGAGCCCAAGTGTTTCAATGCCATCAACCACATTGGAACCAAGGCTCGGGAGGTACCTCCATGGTGGCATACAGATCTTCATGAAGATCATAAGCATGCAAGATTAGGTGAGAATCAGAAGACGACTATCCTCGACAAGATCCTTGCCGAGGATACCCACGAGACCCCCGACCAGATCCTTGCCGGGGACGACCGCAATGCCATGGCAAGATGACCCTTGCCGGGGCCCCGGCGAGACTCTTGCCAGGGACATCCGCGGGGCCGCAGCCAGGCCCACATCTGCCAAGACTCCATCGCAGTTCCCATATATTTGCCAGCCCACCAACTAGGCGAGCACTTGCGTGACGACGTGCGGCCTCTAGACCAAGTCATCAAGCACCTGCGTGGTGGCATGTATATCTTCATGAAGACCCTGCCACCACACCAGCTCAGCAGCCTCCCAGCCTACATGGCGTTGCACGCCTCATTGGCTTGGACGCGTGTCGAAGCAAGGCGAGGCGGCGACGGATTGAACGGGCTTCGTTGCCATCCCTGATAAAGCAAGAGGACACCTATGTAGCGAATTGAATGCATTTTGTCCTGTGATGCCAGGCGATAAGCTTGTACACTGTACACACTTTCCACCTCCTGTGTGCCATTGTGGCGTCCCCTTTTTCCTATAAAAGGAGGCCCGTGGCGTACTGAGGAAGGATTCAGATCTTTTGGACTACGCACACGTCGTAGCTAGTTCAAGAACTCAAGAACACTCAAATATACACCAAAGAAGGACTAGGGTATTACGCATCCCCGCGGCCCGAACCTGGTTAAACGATCTTTGTGTTGGCTCCTAGACCTACTCTTTCCATAACCTCGCGCCCGTCGATTGTAGTAGGGATTCCAGTGAACCCATAGGTGTCGTTTTCCACCAACATAGATTCATCAAAATAAGCAAAAAAAACAAAAAAAAAACATAATCTATCTAAAATAGAACAATTTGTAGCAATCAGGAAACTTCGTATACTTCTGTAACTCCAACATTTTTGAAAAATTAGGACAATCAATTTGTATATCAATCTTGCACAACAAAAAAAGACACATCCGTGACATTTTGGGCCGAACGAAAAAAATCTGTCATACTTATGACACTTGTATGACAATAATTGCGACAAAACTCGGTATCATCATAGATGTGGGGGGCTCCTACTTCTATGACAAAAAATCATGACAAAAAATGGGCTTTTTATCCTGGGCGGGCCGGAGATGCAGCTGCATGACATTCTTTGGGCCGTCCATTATGAAAAAAACATGGTAGAAGCGAGTGCGAGGAAAATATCGGGGTGTTCCTGGTTACAGTGGATGGTCGGGGCTGAGCGATGCACGGAGGTTTCCATGTTTCTCTCATACACGCACGCGCATGGATGCAAGACGTTGGGCTCTAACTGTACCCGAGCGAGGCGTTCGCCTATTGAACCCGAGCGATTGCACTGCAGGCTACGCGTTACTGAACCCGAGCGATCGATCAATGGCTATTAACTGAACCCTATCGAGCGATTCCTTCGCTATTGCTTCTAACTGAAGCCAATCGATGCTTCCTTTGGATGAACAGCGAGGGTTGTTGGGGGGTTTGGATGAACAGTTCCCAGTGGGGGGTTGGATGAACAGGATCCCGTGGTGTTGCCGCTAGATGAACAAGACCCCGATCGATCGAGCCGGTTGGGCGTGGATGAACATGACCCCATGGAGGGCTGGATGAACAGGACCCCGTGGAGGGAAGGTTGAACAGTAGCTGGTAGAGGGCTGGTTGAACAGTAGATGGTGGAGGGCTAGATGAACAGTAGCCCATGGAGGGGTGGTTGACAGGACCTCGTGGAGAGGGCTGGTTGAACAGTAGCCGGTGGAGGAGCGCGCGGTGGATGCTGGATGAACAGGAGCCCGTGGATGAATGGTCACAGGTGGAGGCTAGAGGAGGTCGACGGTGGATGAACAGTAGCCCATGGAAGCTAGAGGAGGTCGACGATGGAGATGAGCAATATCCTGTCGAGTCCCGTTTTGTGGTACACCACACCCCTCCCGATGAACAGGACCCCCATTTCGACCGTAGCGCTCCAACACAAGTCTGTTTCCTCCATTTTGCGGTACGCCACACCCCTCCCGATCAACAGGACCCCGTTTCGACCATAGGAGGTCCAACAAAAGTCTGTTTCCTCCGTTTTGTGGTACGTCAGACCCCTCTTGATGAACAGGATCCCGTTTTGACCATCGCCGGTCAAACACAAGGCCGTTTCCTCCATTCTGCAATACGCCAGGGCTCGTTTCCATCTTATGTTCCGTCTAAGCCCTCCCGATGAACAGGACGGCGCAGTTTCTCCGTTCCGACCTAGTCATGTACACGAGCCCTGGCCGTACATATGCGCGAGTAGGCGTTTGAGACCCCTCCCGAATGTACGTACGTGGCCGTATTTACTTTCTTGCACCCTGGCCGCTGTACGTATGTGTGCATGCTACGTGCGCGCCTCTACTACAACACGTGCGTGCCTCTACATCGACTAGTATGTACATACACATTCTCGACCAGAATGATAACGCTACGTATGCTTCGACCAGGTGGGTCCCGACTGTCAGGCACTTCCTTGTGTGCGAAGATATAGTTGGTGGGTCCCAGCAGTCACGGGGCGAATCATTTTTTTTACCCGTAATATGGACGCACTTCCTTGCGTGCGAAGATGTAGCTGGAGGGTCGCAACAGTCAGGGGGGAAACATTTTTTTCGCGAAATACGATGGCCCGTCTGGTGGGTCCCTACTGTCAGGTGGAGGAATAATTAGTTTGTGCATAATAAGGAGGCACTTCCTTGCGGCTGCCGTGGACCCAGCTGTCAGCCCCTCCACATACAGTACTCTTCTGATGGAAGTCGTTCCTTGACCACATTGACCACGCCGCGCCGAGAGCACCAGGGCGGTGGACGACGGCGAGGCCTAGGAAGGGGATGACGTGGAGCCGGGGAAGATGCGGCAGTGGATGCCCATGCAGAGAGGAGTACGAGGGTTCATTGTTTTTGCTGCGGTGTGAGTGTGCCGTCGCCGTAGAATAACAGGGGGTGTGGGTGAGTAGAGGGATGGCCTGGCCAACGGTGGGAGTAGTAGGTGGCAGTGAGGCCTCCGCGACATCACAGCCGGCCACGGGAGGCAGGAGCACGCGGCACGACCGGCGCTGGTTTGGGCAGCTGGAGCAAGAAGACCAGAGGTTGAAGAACCACTACGGCCGTTGGATAGACATCGTACGGTCACTGGAGCTAGAATCGTTCATATTGACTATGTTAACAAAGCCCTCCGTACCCGTCAACTTAGTAGGCCCACAAGTCAGCCTCCCACTATGGTGGGTCCCATCTAGCAGGGGGTATTCATTTTTTTGTGCGTAATAAGGATGCATTTTCTTGCGTGCGAAGATATAGCTGGTGGATCCGACCTGTCAGCGGGCGGAATGTTTTTTTTGCGAAATACAGAGGCCCTTCCGGTGGGTCCCAGCTGTCAGGTGGAGGAATCATTATTTTGCGGGTAATAAGGAGGCATTTCCTTGCGTGCGGCCGTGGACCCAACTGTCAGCCTCTCCACGCACAGTCTACTTCTGATGGATGTCGTTCGTTGACCATGTTCACCACTCCGCGCCGAGCGCATCCAAGGTGGTGGATGACGGCGAGGCCCCGGACAGCAATGAGCCAGAGATGGGAAGACGCGGGAGTAGAGTCACATACGGAGAGGTCTATGAAGGTTAACTGGTTCTAGTGCGGTGTGGTTCAGTAGTCGGTAGAGAAGAACAGGAGGTGTGGAGGGGTGGAGGGATGGCCTGGCCAACAGTGGGGTAGCTCTTCACAGTGAAGCATGCTAAACAGAGCTGCTAGCAATAGGAGGCGGGAGCAGGTGGTCCCGGCGGTGCTGGTGGAAGAAGACGAGAGATTGAAGATGGATGTCGGTCGTTGGATGTAAATCCAACGGCTAACAATGTGAGAATCATTTGTTGACTAAGTTGACAACGACTTGCGTTGGCTTCGACCTATTGGCTCACATTTCAGCCTCCGAAAATGTGGCATGTATTCAACCCATTTTTTTTTTCAGAATTTACAGCATTTTTTGCGGGTTAGAATTTATAGTCAATTTGATATTTTTTTAGAATTACAATCCATTAGCTGGGCTGGGTGAAAAAATAATGTAGCATCCATGCAGCCCATTTATTTTTTTCCTAAAAAATTACAGGCCATTTGCACTTTCTTGAAATACACGAGTTTGCTGGGCTGATTCTAATTATAATGTTGGGTTGGGCGCAACAATGTTATCAAAAAATAAACGGGGGCTCAGCATTTTGTTATAAATATATTTAAATAATAAGTGATTTATTATTACATTGGTCTTAAATCTTACCAAGCTTTTGTATACAATCACCAGGATTTTCGTTGCAAAAAAATCCAGGATTTTATTGTTAAGAATTACTTTTATAAGTAAATAAGATGTGGGATATTGTTTTCTTACATATGTAAGTATCTGTTAAATATATGATAACAATAAAAATAATATATAATAACATATAAAATAATTTAAATATATATATATATATATATAATATAGTTAGAAGGGAAACATAAGTTGGACCATGCATTCATATTCTTATATAGAAAAATAGAACAGACCTCTGCGTTTTCTTCAAAAAAATACATAAATTGGGCTGCCGATGTTTCAGGAAAAATAAAACCTCGGATGGGAGGCCCATAGGCCGGTCGATACATGACGGCCCTCAAGAAAATACAAATCGGCATGTCGTGGCCTGCTCATGTTAAGAAAGAAATCCTAGACGGGGCAGCCCAAAACCCAACTGATACTTGCTGCCCTAGAGATAATAAATGATACCTGCCAGCTCCCCGGCTTCATTGTGAATTTATCTCCTATAGTAACTACATTGAAGCACCTAAAAAATGTAACTATATTGACAAACCCGTGGGCCCCAACGTCAGAATAGCATTAGGAGGAAGTATTTTTTCGATGAGGCACTTGCTTGCGTACGGACATAGACCTAGTGGGTCCCGACTGTCCGCCTCTCCACATACAGTCCTCTCCAGATTCCTATCATTTATTCAGCAAGTTCACAACGGAAGATAGCGGTGTCGCGGCGAGCGCACAAAGGCGCAGGAGGAGATCCGACCACCTGAGGAAGTGCCTTATTTGTAACGACAGTACTGACCTAGCCCAGTGGCCAAGTGACAGTACCCGACAGTTGTTCTTCCCGGGTTCGATTCCACCTGATGCAGGGAAAATATCTCCAATTTTTTTTTCCTGTGCCATTGTTGACATGTGGGTCCCCATTATCATCTATGCACACCACGTCCAACACTTGCCAAAACTTCGTCCCTCGTTTTCTCTGTTTTTCGCACACTCGACATTTGTGAGCATTTTGAAAATAGCATATCTTTTTGACTGTGCATCATATGAAGATGTGCTATGCATGAATGTTGATCAGCATGATGTTAACTGGCTGGTAGTTCTATTTTCGACCATGAATAAAACTTCCAACATGATGTTAACCATGTTTGAAAAGGCCGTGTTAATAGAAATGCTCTGCCTCTGAAAGTTGTAGTTTCTTATCTGAAACTGAACTTGCAGTTTCATATCTGAAATTGAAACTTGCAGTTTCTTCTCTGAGAATCACATTGTCTGCACTTTTATACTCCTATGAAACTACATCTTTTTAAGTGCTAAAAATAGATCTCTAGAATTCATAAAATACTTCATATGCTCAATACTGCAAATCTGAAATTCAAAAGACATTCATATCTGAAAGTACTCTCAAAATACACAACACAACACACAATTCACAACCTGCAAAAACTGACAACCCTAAGCTCCTCCTGACAATTCACAACCTGCCCAACTATTGTGTTGGGGGGCATTCCCTCCTATTCCTCTGTGGCAGACACCCCCCCTGTGAGACGATGTGAGCAGCGAGGGAGAGGATGGCGGGGAAGCATCATCGGGCCAACTGGTTTTCTCCTCTTGAAGTTGGGTTCGGTCGACGAAGACTCCACCGGCTCGCTCTGGCACGAAACCCTCACAAACGGCACCATGTAGATGCTCGATCCTTCAATATTTGGTGGATGCTCCATCTGGGATCGATACTCCCACCACCCCTCCCTCATGATCGGATTTGGTGAATCTGTTTGCTCCATGGGCCAGAGGAGCAGCTCTATGTACTCCCGTGTGACTCCCTTCGGGAGTATCGCTGTCTTTTCGCTTTGTTGCAGATATTTGGCAATGGATGTCCTCATCGCCGCTAGTTGGTCCTTGTTGTCAAACCAAGACTGTATCTCCAACATCCTAGCTAGCTTCACAGGGTCGCCATCTGCGATCCTCACGCATCAGTTGTACTCCTCCATCGATCTACTTCTCCCAAGCAACTTCACTGGCCGTCAGTGGTTTTTGAATGGAAGAGGAGAGGAGCAACGCTGGTTATGGATTAGAACGGGAGAGGAGCGACACTGGTTTTGGATTGGAACAGGAGAAGAGGGGCGGTGGTTTTGAAATGGAAGAGCAGAGGAGCCGCGCTAGATTTAGATTGGAACAAGAGAGGAGCGACGGTCGTTTAAGAGGAGAAGAGCGTAAGATCGGTGCTGGTCTTGGAAGTATTTTTCTATTTTTCGTATTTTGGTTCAAAGTTTGACCACGTACTGTATTTAACAAGAAAAATGGGAATGCATGTCACCAAAAATTGTATCGTTTGGTTCATATCTGAATGTACTTTCAAATTATATTATGTTTGCGACGTATAACATATATTTTATTTGTGAAAATCATGGTTAATTATGACCCAGAATAAAAGGGAGACTAGTTAATGTGGGGTCTCTTTCTTAATTGAATGGTAAATTGATTTTGATTTTGATCCCGTCACAACGCGTCGGCCCTCTCATCCAATCATAAATCGCTGTCGCACGCTCCTCTCCCTCTTCTCCAATGCAAAACCACCTCCTCTCCTCTCCATCATCTCCATTCCAAAACCACCGTCTTGCCTCTCCCTCTTGTCCATTGCAAAACCACCCCCTCTCCTCTCCATCATCTCCATTCCAAAACCACCGTCTCTCCTCTCCCTCTTCTCTATTTCAAGACCACCGTCTCTCCTCCCATCTTCCAAAGCTAGAACCGGACCACTGAGTAGGACATTTATGGAGAGGATGCATCAGCGAATCAGGAAGATCGCCGGCGGCGACCAGGCAAAGTTATCCAGGTTGAAGGAGATCCTTACTTGGTTTGACAATGAGTCAGAGATTTCAAGGACGGTAAGGGCCATATGGCAATCTATGCGAAAGAGCGAGACGGCAGCGATGAGGGCGAGGATGTACTCCTCGGCAGTAGTCACGCCGCAGTCCTTCGAGTTCATCGAGTATCTCTTCTAGGCGATGGAGCAGACAGATTTGCCCGAGGCAAAAGTCAGGCAGAGGTGGTGGGCATACAGGTCAAAGGTTGAGCACCCAGAGGATAACGAACCGATCGAGTACAGTGTGCCGTTCATGAGGCTGCAGAGCCAGCTGGAGACATGGGAGTATTTTTTCTCCCACCGCAAGAGGAGGCCGGATGGCGCGGCGTTGCTTCCCTGCCGTTCTCCATGTTTCCCTCGACGCTCGCCTCATTTCAACAGCGGCAGCAGGGTTTAAGGTAAGCTTCGCACTAACCTAATCTTCCATCTGCTCATGCTTACAATAAGTGTGACAGCTAATGAAAATCATGCTTACAATAAGTCTCCGAGTACTATGCCAATCACCCTAAAATAGCTCTGGACCTTTGGGTAAAAGTTGTGACACTGTGTACAAATAAAGAAAAATAGATCGGTGCTTCTTTCAGAAAAGAGCACTCCCTAGAAAACTGCCAATATAAGCTACTAGTATTTGGTTAGACGATTTGCTGCCGAGAAAGATCTGTCCACAGAGAGCGCCACACATCCCATAGGTGGTGTTGGATGCCAATGCGTGCATGGAGCATGGTTGGTGTCGGTAATATTTAGTTGGCACACGTCGCACTCTCTACATAAGCCGGTTCCATCCATATATTTGTGCAATTCCACCAAAATGCAGTTGATAACCCTGTTTGCATAGATAATGGAAAAGTGTGATTACATTATAGTGGCACTAGTTGATGAAACATACACTAACAGATAGAAGAAAATATTGTGATAGTATCATAATATGCCATGTTGTGAGGGCGAGATGGGCCCTGCGACGCCTCATACGGTACACCTCATACTAGAAATCGACCCAAGTCTCCCCAGTACACCTTCTGCCAATGATGAACATCAGTGTACAACGGTAGTACAAAGAGGGGCCTTGAGACATTCCAATCTCTATTTTTGTGCAGATCAACTAAAATTAAGCACCCCAACTTGCAGAAATGCTTAAACACTAACAATGGGACTAGTTGATGAAACATATACTAACAAAGAGAAGCACTTTCTTTATCTACATTGGAAATGGAATGATAGAGAGGACACTCACTCTATTTTAATTGTATTATTACTTCATTTTATCAGTGACACTAGGGTCGAGCAGGTGGTAAACGAGGTGTACCGTGCATCGTAAGGATGGAGGCCGGGGGTGCTTAGACTGGGATCTTTCTGTCCCTATCTTCCCCCCTGATGTTTCTGTGGTAGTATTTGGGTTGTAATCCAAACTTGGTCGAGCTGGTGCTGCGTCCCCCTACTTGCCTAGCTTATGTGGCCAACTTGTCTCCTTCTAGTACTCAGTCCGTTCTAGTAGTAGTTGCATAACTGCCCTTTACACTGAGATGTTGTCAGATAATGGTTCTCTATGGTTGGGTTTCTTTAATGAAATTAGAGGGAACCCCCTCTTTCGATATATACAAAAAAATCAGTGGCACTAGCGGTGCCAAAACATTGCCTCAAATTAATACTGCCACTAGATTAAGGTGCAAAGTAATAACATTACTATTTTATCCTGGCAGTGCCAAAACAACAGCACAAGAGCAGACTCAACATGCAGGATCTTTGGCAAACGGTCAGACCAAGAACGAACGTACCTCGTGATGGGCACCATATCTGCAGTCAACACCATCGTAGAAGGGATGACACCAGTCACCAACATGGATGATTCAATTCATGGGACCTTTTGGTGCAGTTCACCTAAAATGAAGCAATGTCCCATGAGCTAGCAGCTTCTTCTTTTTTAAGAAAAGGGCTCTAGCCCTGGTTCCATTTCCATCAGAAAATGAAACCCACTGAGCTTCTTCTTCATTAGTTGCAATAAAATTGAGCAACATCAAGGTTGGTTGTGAAGCTCCTGGAATGTTCAACTATAATTTGGATATCATTTGTGCAGTTCAACTAAGATCAAGCATGAAATGTATATCTCTGTTTGCACAAAAAAGGTGGAAAGGAGGGTGACTAACAAGTGATGAAACATGCATCAAATGAAAAGAAGCATGTTCCTTATCTGAATGGCAATCCTACAAGGACGGTAGCAATTTCTAAAGCAGCATCATTGCTAGATATTAGTGTGGGCATTAGGATTAACTATGACAACCATTAAAAACGACATTACTTTAATGGTGCCATTGCTTCATTTTACCAGCAACATTACATTAAAAGCTGCTACAGAGTCGGTATTTGGGCACGGGAGAGTAGGCGGACCAGGAGAGTTGCATTTCTAACAAAAAGAAGCAACTTATCTTAATGGGAAATTTAGCAGGACATGAAAAAAAGTGCCATTGGTTCATATTACTGGAGGCATTACATTGAAAACAACATTGGTTTAACGTGTCCTTACTTTTAACAGTGCGGATGCTACATTTTATGAGTGGCATTACATAAGAGTGGCTCGGGGAAACAAACATCAGAACTGGATATCTGGGTTGTTCCCATTTTTGTTCGGTATAGCCACCTTATACTGTTTGAGGCTAGCAAATGTAGTGTTGGACTTATTCTGTTGACTTGTCCCCCAGTTCCCACTTTTTTCCTTCTTCAACCAATAGATCGGGTTTATATCGAGTTTGTACTGCGTTTCCCTTTATTTCCCTATTAGACCTAGAGACCAGTTGGATAGCCAGTCTCTGCTACTTTTCATCCCCATTATTTCCTCTTTCGACCACGTCTTAGATGTAGGTAACAAATCTTCCCCCAACCCCACCCCCTTTCTTCCTTGTTTGAACCAAGTAGTACTAGATTCGAGTGCATGAACTAGTTTTACCTCTTAACAGTAAAAATTTAGGTGGTTTTCGAACAGCCGATCGATCCTATCTACGAGGGGGCCTGAGAAATAGTAGAAGATACAAATGCAATGACGTCAGGAGCTCGGGAAGTAGAGCAAGGCCGGTTTCAAAGGAAGTTATACCCGAGGGTCGCCGGGATGTCGCTAGGTGGGCGGCGGGAGGCCGGATCTGCCCACACTATGGCAACGAGGAAGAAGGGGTCGGATGCCCTCCCTAGCCAGTAGTGCTTGGGAGAGAACGGCAAGGCACGCTGATTGGGATGCACTGGCAGTGGGTAAGAGCCATCGCCAAGGACAATCGCGTGAACGTTGCACCTTCTCACCTTCCCCAGCGGAGAGGATCCAACTGGATCTGTGACCAGCGGTGAGCAGAGAAAGAGAGAGTGGCCACCGCTCTCGTGTTTAGATCTGGGGAGGACGAGACAGTGTGAAGAGAGCAACACTAGCAAGCAAGTGCGGAGGCTCCTGCCTATATAGTGGAGTACTAGTTTTCTTCTGTCTATCGGAGCCGGCTTGACCTCGTCAATGACTGTTGAGAAGTCTTCATGCACGTTCCCCGGCGGCGTAGTTGTCGTCATTTTGATCTGAAGCACTGGATTATAACATATAACACGAAAAAATGCCACATGACAAGAAATCATAACCTCACTGCCCAAAGGAGACAACATGAATCCCGACGGGCAAACTAGACGAGGATGAAAGCTCAAATTAAAGATAAACTCATAGAAAAGGGGTCCATCGATAGATATCCTAATTAACATAGCCGGCTTGACCTAGATGGCAGCCGAGTAGTCTTCGTGCATGTGTCCCGAATACCTAGCCCCTTGGAGGAACTCAGTTGTCACTGTTTAACCCTCGCAGTGATCCGAAGCACATGACACCTAATTTTGAGAGATGACAAGAAACCTTTTTTTAGATTTCTCACCAGGACTACAACCCTGTACAACACAGCCTGCATGATATGTAGACGATAGCCAATCTAGGTGTGTCTGCTGGAGTTTGGTCACATGCATGGCCGAACTGATCTTCCGTGTCTTGCAGGGATCGTCCAGGCACCAACATATGTACAAAACTTCTCTAGTACTATCGCTCGTCTCTCTCTTCTATTAACTCACCCGACTTGCGGGGCCGGGGAGTGTGCCTATGGTCAGTTCTCAATTTCGGTCCCACATGTGTGTGCAAATGCAATACGACGCGCGTTCCATTCAGAGAGCGGCATGCCAGACCAACCGACCGTCTGGGGTGCGACGCGAACGCGGTGGGCATGATGTATACTCTGTACATGTGTACTACTGTTTTCTTGAGGCTTTGCTCCATGGCGCAATCCATGGATACAAAATTACTATACTGTACTATTTAAAAGTCGAGGCGGGGCTTTTCCTGCGCTGTAGGCGGGGCAGTTCCGCCTAGTCGGTTCAACAGAGGCGCGAGAAGATGAGGGAGTAGGCTACTGCAAATGTAGGGTTGTGTGATTTGACAGCGAGTTACTGCTGGACAGGTGGGGCCCCGTGATTTGACTTGCCATTATCATTTTAATTGCGGTGCTACGACCGGCGTAAGTCTCCCAATTCCTGACCACTTCCATACAGGTGCCTCTCCCAATGCTCCACCATGTAGAGGCTGGCTCTTGCATGAGATCCCACTCCTCCACTTTTTCCTTGCCTCTTTCCTCCACATATGCAAAAATGACATGTAAAGTGGGCTTATAGCCCACTACTGTACTTACTTGCTCCTACACGTGCTAAGCCTGCCACATAGGCATAAAGTCTGATGTGGCAAGTTAATTAAGAAGAGAGAGACTAGTTTGGTGACCCAAGGAAGAAACGGTGCTAAGTGCGTGTACCTAGGTGAAAAGACAATTTTGAGTCTATAGCTAATTAAATGAAGCAAACTTAGCAACAAAAAACAAAGCACCTATGCACTGGGGACTTGATTGCTAAGCCATTTAATGCCCTTAGCACCTCATCTAAGCAAATTTTCATTGGAAGAGGTCACTCCTTGGTAAATGCAATAAATACTACGAAGAAAGAGATAGAGAGAAGTATAAAAGTTACTCTTATAGCCAACCTTATAGCTAACCTTCTTGTAGTATGAGTGACTAAGTGATGACTATGTATGACATGCCAACATCAGAGAGCCTAATGCACCGTGTTAAATCTCCCAGGGCACGACCGCGAGCGAGGCGACGGTTGTGGTAGGCGCAACCATGATACGGGCTGCTCGCAGCCCTTGGATCTGAGATCGAACGGTCGCATGCTAAGTTGCTAAAAATTTGCAGAATAACCCTCTAGGATAGATATTCATGCATAGGTCTAGAATCACGCCATGCAAGCATTCAATCTCAGATCCAAGGGCTCTCAGAATCCCGTATCATGGGAGAATGGAAAGCTTCGTATCACCTGTAATTTTCCCGACGCTTGACATGACATCAAAAGCCATTTAATTGGGCATCGAGTAGACATGACATCTAATTGGGCCCCCATAGTACTGTGCATGAATCCATTTATCCACCAGACAAGCCACTACCCTGCCGTTCACGCGCCCCACTCAGTGTTTTTACAATTGAAAAATCGCTGGCAGTTCGCTCCTACTCGTCCCCGGACGTCCTTTAACATTACGACAATTCGCTCCTAGTCGTCCCGTCCTTTCACATTACGGCAATTCCACTAATGCTAACCCTCCTCCCAAATCCATGGCGTCCCAAATATCCATGATCAGCAGTGAGTACAAGGTTAGAACCATCACCGGCAATGAGTTCGACGTCATCTACACCCGTTCTTCCGCGACGGTGAAAGGATGCCTTGCTCGCTTCAGACACATGTTCAAAGACTCAAATGATGAGTGGGTCGCTGGGCTAGATGTTGAGTACACTACAACCCTGGACAAAGAGAAGAATCTAAAGGAGGAAGAGAAGATGAAGCCCGCCGTGATCCAGGTTTGCGTGCATGACTTATGCTTGGTCTACCACATATGCCATGCCGACGTTGAGTGCGAGGAATTTAAGAACTTCCTCAAGGGCGGCCTAGTAAAATTCGTCACTATAGACTTTACGAATGACAGAACAGTCCTGGGTCGGATAGGCCTCGTTGTAGGCAACCCCTTCGATATCCAGAAGAATGGGCTAGTGCCCTCCTGTGTGTCAGTGGGAAACGACACCTATGGGATCACTGGAATCCCTACTATGGTTATGGGGCGCGGGATCATGAGAAGACGGGACTAGCAGACAACACAAAGGGGATTTACCCAGGTTCGGGCCGCAAAGATGCGTAAAACCCTATGATCCTACTTTGGTGGATGTATTTAGTGTTCTTGAGCTCTTGAACTAGCTCTGGGTGCTACCAGGTTCGAAAGAGCCAAATCCTTCTCCAGTGCACCATGGGCCTCCTTTTATAGGCGAAAGGGGCTACCACAGTGGCACACAGGAGGCGGAAAGTGCTACAACGCTGTGATCTTATCGCTGGTATTACAGGACAAAGCACATTCAATGCGAGGCTTAGGTGTCCCTTCACTTTATCGGGGATGGGAGCGAGGCCGTCGCCGCTCCTCCTTGCTTTGACACGCGCCCTGGCCAGCGATGCATGCGATGCAATGTAGGCAGGCAGGCAGCTAAGGTGGCTCGGTGGTGGAGCCTCCACAAAGGGCTGCATGTTGCCACACAGGTGCTTGCCCAGCTGGTTTCGTCGGCAGCTACATGCGAACGGCGGCGGAGACGGCTGGCGTGGGCCTGGCAGTGGCCCTGCTGGCGCGCTTGGCGAGGGCCTTGCCGGGTGGCCCGGCAAGGGTCTTGCCGCGGCACACCGTCATCCCCGACAAGGACCTTGCCGGGGGTCTTGTGGGCTTCCTCGGTAAAAAAACCCTGTCGAGGATTGTTGCCTTCCTATCCTCATTTGATCTCGACTATTCTTTGTCTTCACAAAGGTCTGCATGCCACCAAGGAGGTGCCTCCCGAGCCCTGTCCCAATGCGTTTGTCTAGCGTTGGTGGGCTCAAAGGTGGCTCGCTCAGCTGGTGTGGGCGAGCTGCCCCGGCAAGGGTTTTGCCAGGGCCGCTGAGGCTGCCCCGGCAAGGGTCCTTGCTAGGGAAACCTGCTTCGTCCATCCGATCTTTGTGGCCTTGGTCCTTGCCATTGCTTTGTTTGTCTTGTCCCTTCGTCTTCTCTCCGGCTTCCCTTTCCTGCCCTGTTATGCGTGGCCGTGGCAGGTGGCTCTGACTGCCCGTGCACAAGTAAAGGGGTCAAAAGAAGAGCCCCAACTTTTGTACACCGACAGGAGCCTCCGGGCCTGGGATGGCCATACATATGCGCAACACATTGTTGGGCTAGGCCCAGAATGGTGTGCGGGCAGTTGGGGCAGATTTTTACTACGGTAACTGTTCCATCTGTTGCGCTTCCCCATGACCTGCGTTGAACGCCCGACGTGGGGGTCATTGATACGTCTCCAACATATCTACTTTTCCAAACACTTTTTCCCTCATTTTGGACTCTAACTTGCATGATTTGAATGAAACTAACCCGGACTGACGCTGTTTTCAGCAGAATTGCCATGATGTTGTTTCATGTGTAGAAAACAAAAGTTCTCGGGATGTCCTGAAAATCCACGGAGGCACTTTTTGGAAAATATAAAAAATATTGGAGAAAGAATCAGGACCAGCGGGCCCACACGCTGTCCACGAGGGTGGGGGAGCGCCCTCCCCCTGGGCGCGCCCCCCTATCTCGTGGGCCCCCTGAGGCACCGCCGACCTCAACTCCAACTCCATATATTCCGTCTCGCGGAGAGAAAAATCAGAGAGAAAGTTTCATCATGTTTTACGATACGGAGCCGCCCCCAAGCCCTAATCTCTCTCAAGAGGGCTGATCTGGAGTCCGTTCGGGGCTTCGGAGAGGGGGATTCGTCGCCGTCGTCATCATCAACCATCCTCCATCACCAATTTCATGATGCTCACCGCCGTGCGTGAGTAATTCCATCGTAGGCTTGCTGGACGGTGATGGGTTGGATGAGACTTACCATGTAATCAAGTTAGTTTTGTTAGGGTTTGATCCGTAGTATCCACTATGTTCTGAGATTGATGTTACTATGACTTTGCTATGCTTAATGCTTGTCACTAGGGCCCGAGTGCCATGATTTCAGATCTGAACCTATTACGTTTTCATGAATATATGTGTGTTCTTGATCCTATCTTGCATGTCTATAGTCACCTATTATGTGTTATGATCCGACAACCCCGAAGTGACAATAACCGGGATAATTCTCGATGATGACTATAGTTTGAGGAGTTCATGTATTCACTATGTGCTAATGCTTTGTTCTGGTTCTCTATTAAAAGGAGGCCTTAATATCCCTTAGTTTCTGCTAGGACCCCGCTGCCACGGGAGGGTAGGACAAAAGATGTCATGCAAGTTCTTTTCCATAAGCACGTATGACTATTTACGGAATACATGCCTACATTACATTGATGAACTGGAGCTAGTTCTGCGTCACCCTATGTTATAGCTATTACATGAGGAATCGCATCCGACATAATTATCCATCACTGATCCATTCCCTACGAGCTTTTCACATCTTGTGCTTCGCTTATTTACTTTTCTGTTGCTATTGTTACAATCACTACAAAACCCAAAAACATTACTTTTGCTACTGTTACCTTTATTATCATACTACTTTGCTATTAAATACTTTGCTGCATATACTAAGTTATCCAGGTGTGGTTGAATTGACAACTCAACTGCTAATACTCAAGAATATTCTCTGGCTCCCCTTGTGTTGAATCAATAAATTTGGGTTGAATACTTTACACTCGAAAGTTGTTGCGATCCCCTACACTTGTGGGTTATCAAGACTAATTTCTAGCACCGTTGCCGGGGAGCATACCTCTATTCTCTGAGTCACTTGGGATTTATATCTATTGATCACTATGTAGAACTTGAAAGACGCTAAAACCAAGATTTTGCCCTCAACTACGAGGGGAGGTACGGAACTTCCATCTAGCCCCGCACTAGATTCTCCTTCTATTATTAGTAAACTTGCGACACCTAAACCTGCTACTGCTATGAACTCTGATATGTCGCATGTTATCGATGATGCCACTTCTGCTTTGCATGATACTTATTATGAAACTACTTCTGTGCGTGATACTACTTTGCCATTTGGTGAATTTCTTGATGAACAACTTGCTTGGGCTAGAGAGAATGAAATTATTGAAGATGCTATAAATGATGATAGTGATGATGATAATTCTCCCAATGATTATGAAGTGCCTGTTGTTCCTGAGGGGTATGTTATGAATGAAGAAGCTGCTAGAGCTCTCTTTGCTTGCAATGATAGATATGATCTTAAGAAATTATTAGCTAAATGGAAGCAGCAGTCTCTTAATGCTAGAATGAAACCTGACCCTGCTTTTGCTACTTCACCTATTTGTGTTACTGATAAGGATTATGAATTCTCTGTTGATCCTGAAATTATTACTTTAGTTGAATCTGATCCTTTTTATGGCCTTGAATCTGAAACTGTTGTGGCACATCTTACCAAGTTGAATGATATAGCTACCCTGTTCACTCATGATGATAAATCTCACTATTATTATATCCTTAAGATATTTCCGTTCTCGTTAAAGGGTGATGCTAAGACTTGGTATAATTCTCTTGCTCCTGGTTGTGTGCGTAGTCCCCAGGATATGATTTATTACTTCTCTGCTAAATATTTCCCTACTCATAAGAAACAAGCTGCCTTGCGGGAAATATATAATTTTGTGCAAATCAAAGAAGAGAGTCTCCCACAATCTTGTGGGAGGCTTCTCCGATTACTTAATGCTTTGCCTAATCATCCTCTCAAGAAAAATGAAGTACTTGATATCTTTTATAATGGACTAACCGATGCTTCCAGGGACTAATTGGATAGTTGTGTCGGTTGTGTTTTGAGGGAAAGAACAGTCGACGAAGCTGAATTACTATTGAATAATATGGTGACTAATGAAAATAATTGGACTCTTCCTGAGCCAATTCCTGAGGAAATTCCTGAACCAATTGAGCCAACTCCTGAGCCTATTCCTAAACCCACTCCGAAGAAGAGAGGTGTTTTATTTCTCAGTCCCGAAGATATGCAAGAGGCAAAGAAATCAATGAAAGAAAAAGGTATTGAAGCTGAAGATGTTAAGAATTTACCACCTATTGAAGAAATACATGGTCTTAATATACTGCCTGTCGAAGAACCACATTGTCTTGATAACCCGACACAGGTAGTGAAGGTAAATTCTCTCTATAGATATGATAAAGTTGAAATCCCCTCTACTAAATTTCATAGCCCGTGCTTAGATGAATTTGATGACTTTATGGCTAGACAAGAAAGTTTTAATGCTTATGTGGGTAGAGAATTAAAGAATAATACTTTCGAGATAGGACGCGTGAGCGATAGTATGGCTAGAGTTAAAGGTGAACTTAAACTCATTAGCAAATATGCGTCTATGGTTGCTACTCAAGCTGAGCAAGTACTTAAAGCTCAAAATGATTTGCTTGATGAATTAAATAATAAAAATGACTATGCTGTTAGAGTGGCTACTAGAACTGGTAGAATGACTCAGGAACCTTTGTATCCTGAAGGCCACCCTAAGAGAATCAAGCAAGATTCTCAGAGAAATAATTTAGAGGCACCTAGTTCTTCCAAAAAGAAGAAAAAGAAGAACGATAGGACTTTGCATGCTTCTAGTGAACCTACTATAGACACACATGAGAATCCTAATGATATTTCTATTTCTGATGCTGAAACACAATCAGGTGATGAACATGAACCTAGTGATAATGTTAATGATAATGTTCATGTGGATGCTCAACCTAGCAAAAATAATGAAGTAGAAGCTGAACCTGCTGTTGATCTTGATAACCCACAATCAAAGAATCAACGTTAGGATAAGAAAGATTTTTTTGCTAGGAAGCACGATAGAGAAAGAGAACTATGGGTTCAGAAACCCATGCCCTTTCCTCCTAAACCATCCAAGACAAAGGATGATGAGGATTTTGAGCGCTTTGCTGAAATGATTAGACCTATCTTCTCACGTATGCGCTTAACTAATATGCTTAAAGTAAACCCTTATGCTAAATATATGAAGGATATCATTACAAATAAACGAAAGATACCGGAAGCTGAAATTTCTACCATGCTTGCTAATTATACCTTTAAGGGTGGAATACCAAAGAAACTTGGAGATCTGGGGGTACCAACTATACCATGCTCCATTAAAAGAAATTATGTTAGAAATGCTTTATGTGATCTTGGAGCCGGTGTTAGTGTTATGCCTCTCTCTTTATATCATAGACTTGAACTGAATAAGTTGACTCCTACTAAAATATCTTTGCAAATGGGCGATAAATCAACTGCTATACATGTCAGTATTTGTGAGGATGTGCCTGTTGTGGTTGCAAACGTCACTATCTTAACAGACTTTGTTATTCTTGATATTCCTGAGAGCGATAGTATGTCGATTATCCTTGGTAGACCTTTTTTGAACACTGCAGGGGCTGTTATTGATTGCAACAAAGGCAATGTCACTTTTCATGTTAATGGTAATGAGCATACGGTACACTTTTCGAGGAAACAATCTCAAGTTCATAGCATCAATTCTATTGGAAAAGTGCCAACTATCATTATTGGAGGTTTTGAATTTACTCTCCCTACTATCAAGAAAAAGTATGATATTCTTATTGTTGGGCATTTTCATATCCCCATTGAGGTAACTTAGTGTTATTCGAAATTTCTCCGGTTTCGTGTTATTCGGAATCAGTTTGTTAACAAGACTTGATCAACCTTGTTAGTGGATTCATTTTGATGACATGAGATGGATGAAACTAGAAGGCACAACCTTCTGTACCCTCTTTTTACTTTCTATTATTTAGATTAAATAAAGAAAAAAATAGTATTATCAGTCTGTTTTCTGAATTATCCGTGCATTAAAAAATATCCCGAAAATAAAAGTGCTCCAAATGACCTGCAAATTTAGTATGATTTTTTATGGAATATTTGAGGATTTTAGGCACTGAAATCACTGCAGGAGGGGCAAGCACCAGGCCACGAGAGTGGAGGGCACGCTCACCTACCCTGGGCGCACGCCCCTGTCTCGTGGGCCCCTGGTGCCCCCCCTCCACTTATGCCAGCACCCACACACTTCATCTTCTACCCAAAAATATCCCCATCCAGCTCAAGCACGAGTTCTAGCTCTTTGATGCGATTTTTGATCTCCTTGCTCAAAGCCTCTTTCACAAAATTGCTTTGGGAGATTGTTGTTTGGTATGTGACTCCTCCATTGGTCCAATTAGTTTTTGTTCTAGTGCTTTATTCATTGCAAATTTTTTCTGCATAGGTGACCAAGTTATTGAGCTTGCATGTTGAATTTATGATGTCCCAAGCAATTCTAATGCATGATATAGGCTCTAGGCACTTGTAGGAGTAGTTGGTACCAATCTTGTTTAGTTTTATTCACTTTTATTTTGAAGTTACTAAATTTTCAGAATATTTTCAGAAAAAGAACCATGTCTAGGAGAATGTACCAAGGTGGTTCCTCGGTAAAGAAAGGGCCCAGGATTGCTATGCGTGAGCAAGATGTTGAATTACCGAGGGACGCGGATGTACGAGCTTGTGAGTGGCCATCCGACGATTTTATGGTCAGAGCAGGCTTTAAGGAGGAATTGACGCATATGTGCGTAATGCTGAGCTGCAGGACTTCTTACAAGATAAGTGTCTCAGTACTATCAATTGACTGATTCCTTTGTGCAGAGGTTTAAATATAACTGTACGCGTAATTCTCCTAGTGTCCTATTTGATATTTATGATACATCTTATACCATGGACTTACATGATTTTACAGCTGCTTGCAAACTTCCGCAGTGGGGTAATATTAATGATCCTCACAAATCTGAATTTAGAGATTTCCTTGCTAGTATTACTGTCGGAGAATCCAGGGACATAGCACAGGCTACCATAGGGAGCATTCATTTTCCCGCTATACATTATTTTTCTCTCTTCATTGGTAGATGCATTAACGGTAAAGATGAAGCATGTCACATGTGCGTCCTTTATCTCCGTGTCCTCAAGGGTGCTGTATTAGGTTATAAAGATTATAACTTGGGGGCAATAGTTGCATGTAGGTTGCAAAATAATAGTAGAGCTAGAGATTTATTTGGAGGAATTTATGCAACACGTGTGGCTAATTATCTTGGTATAGCCCCACGAGAGGGGGATGTGATGATACCTCCTGCCTATTTAGATTATGATGCTATGGTCAATCATCATTTTCTTAGGAGGAATGAACAATTTCTCCATTATCGACTAATCTATAACAGACGCAATGCCGTCCATGTTACTCTTCCTGCTCCTCTCCTTTTTGATTATCACGCAAAAGGAAGATATGTTGTTACTAGGGAGGAAGCAGATGAACACGAGGGGAGAGCGGAGGCAGCTCGCCAACATGCTGCAGCTCAGGAGGCGGTTGCTGCTGCATCTCAGTATGACCCCAGCTACAACTATGGATATCGGCCAGGTGGTCCTTGGTATTAGACCAACTTAGGCCAAAAGCCTAAGCTTGGGGGAGTACATATTTCTCACCGACTTTACATTCATGTTAACACACTAGTCGTCGGTGCTCAGACTCTTTCATTGTATTATCCATGTTAGTTTAATTTTCTTTTTTCGCTTTCTTCTTGTGTGTTTGATAAATCTTAAGAAAAACCAAAAAAATAGTTAGTTTAATTTCCATGCTTGTAGTAGAATTAAAATGAAAACCCAAAAAGATTTCTCGTTCTTCTTTTACTTGTTGGTAGCTTTCCCGTGTAAATAGTTTTATTTTCTTTTCTTTCCTTTGGGGGTCGAGAAGACCATATTGAAAATGCTTTGTGGTTCCATCTTAGTCCAATGCACGATTGTTTATTTAACTTAGAGCCCATATTACCTTGTCTTCTCTTTTGAGTTCAATGCTTGCAGATTCCAGCTTAGTCCAATGCACGTGCACTATTATTATTATACACATCGTTCGGTCGTGCAAGTGAAAGGCAATAATGACGATATATGATGGACTTATTGAGATGAGAAAAGCTGGTATGAACTCGACCTCTCTTGTTTTTGTAAATATGATGAGTTCATCGTTCCTGATTCAGCTTATTATGAAGTAAACATATTTGCAATGACATTTAGAGATTATAGTTGCTTGTGCCATGCTTGATTAGCTTTGAGTTATAATGGTTCACCTTGTGTGCCAACATGCTATTAGAATGATTATGATGTGGTATGATGGGATGGTATCCTCCTTTGAACTAATTGAGTGACTCGACTTGGCACATGTTCACGCATGTAGTTGAAACAAATCAACATAGCCTTCATGATATTTATGTTCATGGTAGATTATATCCTACTCATGCTTGTACTCGGTGTGAATTAATTTTAATGCATGTTTATGACTGTTGTCGCTCTCTCAGTTGGTCGCTTCCCAGTCTTTTGATAGCCTTCACGTGTACTAGCAGGAATACTACTTGTGCATCCAAACTCCTTAAACCCCAAAATTGTTCCATATGAGTCCACCATACCTACCTATATGCGGTATTTACGTGCCGTTCCGAGTAAATTTGTATGTGCCAAACTCCAAACCTTCAAATGAAATTCTATTTTGTATGCTCGAGCAGCTCATGTTTCAACTGGGGCTGCCTATATCTTCCATGCTAGGTGGGTTATTCTCAAGAGGAGTGGACTCCACTCCTCATTCACGAGAAAGTGCTGGTAACCGGGATGCCCAGTCCCATGATCCAAAAAGATCAAAGCAAATCAAAATAATTAAACAAAACTCCCACAGGGTTGTTGTTAGTCGGAGGCACTCGTTGTTTCGAGCAAGCCATGGATTGATGCTTGTTGGTGGTTGGGGGCGTATAAACCTTTACCATTCTGTTTGGGAACTGCCTATAATGCATGTAGTATGGAATATATAGCCATCTCATAGTTGTTGCGTTGACAGTGAAAGTATGCCGCTCAAAATGTTATTCAATCTCTATTTTAAATCGAGCTCTGGCACCTCTGCAAATCCCTGCTTCCCTCTGCGAAGGGCCTATCTATTTACTTTTATGTTGAGTCATCACCCTGCTTATTAAAAAGCACCCGCTGGAGAGCACACTGTCATTTGCATTCATTATTGTTGGTTTATATTGGGTATGACTTGACTGGATCTCTTTGACCATGAATTACAATGTTTAGTCAGTCCTTGATCTTTAAAGGTGCTCTGCATTTATGTTTTGCGGTCTCAGAAAGGGCTAGCAAGATACCATTTTGTTATAACATGTTATGATTGTTTTGAGAAAGTGTTGTCATCCGAGTTTTATTATTATAGCTCGCTAGCTTATTATGCTATTGATATAAGTAATTGTGAGACCTAAGTGTTATTATGAGTATGGTTAGTTCATAATATTTTCTGAAACCTAAATGCTGGCTTTGCATGTTTACTTTGCATGACAAGAGCAAACAGAGTTTGTAAAAGTTTTTGTTTATCACTTTCAGTTTATCAACTGAATTGCTTGAGGACAAGCAAAGGTTTAAGCTTGGGGGAGTTGATACGTCTCCAATGTATATAATTTTCCAAACACTTTTGCCCTTGTTTTGGACTCTAACTTGCATGATTTGAATGAAACTAACCCGGCTGACGCTGTTTTTAGCAGAATTGCCATGATGTTGTTTCATGTGTAGAAAACAAAAGTTCTCCAAATGTCCTGAAAATCCACGGAGGCACTTTTTGGAAAATATAAAAAATACTGGAGAAAGAATCAAGACCAGGGGGCCACACCCTGTCCACGAGGGTATGGGTGCGCCCTCCCCCCTGTCTCGCGGGCCCCCTAAGGCTCCGCCGACCTCAACTCCAACTCCATATATTCTGTCTCACAGAGAAAAAAATCAGAGAGAAAGTTTCATCGCGTTTTACGATATGGAGCCACCGCCAAGCCCTAATCTCTATTGGGAGGGCTGATCTGGAGTCCGTTCGGGGCTCCGGAGAGGGGGATTCGTCGCCGTCGTCATCATCAACCATCCTCCATCACCAATTTCATGATGCTCACTGCCGTGCATGAGTAATTCCATCGTAGGCTTGCTGGACGGTAATGGGTTGGATGAGATTTACCATGTAATCAAGTTAGTTTTGTTAGGGTTTGATCCTTAGTATCCACTATGTTCCGAGATTGATGTTGCTATGACTTTGCTGTGCTTAATGCTTGTCACTAGGGCCCAAGTGCCATGATTTCAGATCTGAACCTATTATGTTTTCATGAATATATGTGTGTTCCTGATCCTATCTTGCAAGTCTATAGTCACCTATTATATGTTATGATCCGACAACCCCGAATTGGCAATAATCGGGATACTTCTCGGTGATGACCGTATGTGCTAATGCTTTGTTCCAGTTCTCTATTAAAAGGATGCGTTAATATCCCGTAGTTTCCGCTAGGACCCCGCTGCCATGGGAGGGTAGGACAAAAGATGTCATGCAAGTTCTTTTCCATAAGCACGTATGACTATTTACGGAATACATGCCTACATTACATTGACGAACTGGAGCTATTTCTGTGTCACCCTATGTTATAGCTATTACATGAGGAATCGCATCCGACATAGTTATCCATCACTGATCCATTGCCTACGATCTTTTCACATCTTGTTCTTGTTGCTATTGTTACAATCACTACCAAACCCAAAAACATTACTTTTGCTACTGTTACCTTTATTATCATACTACTTTGCTACTAAATACTTTGCTGCAGATACTAAGTTATCCAGGTGTGGTTGAATTGAAAACTCAACTGCTAATACTCAAGAATATTCTTTGGCTCCCCTTGTGTCGAATCAATAAATTTGGGTTGAATACTTTACCCTCGAAAGCTTTTGCGATCCCCTACACTTGTGGGTTATTAGTCGTGCGCGCGCATGACGGAAGCATGCTGGCGTCATCCCGTGGTGGATAGTAAAGAGGCGGCTTGTGTCTCTTTGAGACCGCAGGGCCACTGCTCATGTACTTCCCTCGCTTGGGAACCATCGCTCCATGCGTCCCACTGCGCCTATCCCTTGTGCCACGTTCGCTGCATGCGCGATGTAGGGCGAATGACAGGCGCGCGGGATGTGGCACCCCGTCTTAGAGCGACCGGTTTACCTTGCATTGCCAGCCCAAAGACCTTGTTTTCTGGCAACACACAACAACATGGTACAGAAAAACAACCACTTTATTCATGCTAGCGGAGCATAGTTTATATTACAACAGATAGCAAGGCCAAGCGGCACACATAGTGCGGCTGGACAATATGTACATTATTTAGTGAACATAAAGGGGCCTCAATCATGACAACTACTCGGCAGCGGAACAACGTCATAGCGGGACTCCATATCACAAGGACACCGATGTGGACACGGTCTAGACTTGGACAACACTCCTTCCCAACAAGACTTTCCTAAAATCTGGCATGACACGCCAGGTCAGTACATGGAATGTACTTGCAAGCTCACAATAAGGATAAACATAATGACAAACAATATCAAGGTATTTAACCATTTAAGCAACAATGCAACCATACATCCAATATGGTGTGACTATGTTCAATTGGTACTTGTTCCACAGATGTGCTTACCGGACGTGATCATTTCCAGACCACAAACATGATAAGTTCTACAAAACACTTGTGATCCTTTCGGCGATCACCACCCGACCAATTCATGGCCTATGATCCTTAAGACGATAATAACCCGACCAACTCTTGACCCGTGATCCTTACAGTGATCACAACCCGACCAACTCATGGCGAGACTCAACACGATGGCTCCACTGCCATCCTCAGTACAAACTTAGTGGGCATATTTTATTAAGTGTTGACCCATGGTGTACCCTACTTTCGAGCATGTCCGTAACCGTGGACTCGGCTATCGATAGATTAAAAACACTCTGTAGAGGTTAGTACACTGTACCCACACTATGGAACCCATGGCCTCGCACTCCCATTCGGGTGGACCAACAACATTCCGACGAAACCATTTCATTGTCAAGACACTCTCCCGGCCATTCCATCTCAGACCCCAACGGGCTAGTCCTGGGTGGCCCCGTGTCTACCTCCAGACACCTCGACCATCGTCATGGCCATGATCCACTCTGGGATCCGGTACCAAAACTTAACTTAACAACAGGCTCACAAGGTTATGCTTGCCTACCGAGCCAGGGTACAACACGCCAATAACCTTCCCTAAATGGAGGCACCGACCAGAGGCACGACAATGAAACGCAATAAGGCCGTCCCATACCGACAAATGTGGTTGCACTGGGAAAGACTCGTTTCAGCGGCACCATGACCCGGTCAACAACATATTCAAGTTGAGTTATTAATCAGGTTCAACTTAATGTGAAAATAACTGGTGTCATAATGCCATACTATGCATCACTTAACATATGCATCACATAACCATGCAAACAACTGAATCAACCACGCTCCTACGGAGCCATCATCAACTCATGCTACTACTCTGGTTAAGATCACACCTCACTTATACTAGAATCATTTCTAGCAATCTCATCATTTTTCATCATGCAGAAGTAATAATTAAACTAATTATCAAACTCTATGACCATATCATTTATTCATCACTTGCAACTAAGTATTTTAACATGACAAGCATTTAACAGAATATAGCCATTATATAACTAATTTAAATGCATAAATATCCATAAGTTCAAGTAGGAAAATCATAAATAGTGAAGTGGCACTATGAAAATGTTACTGTGGCTTGCCTTAGTGCTGATGAGGTTCACGAAGCTCCTGGTGATCCTCAAGACAAGCTGGCTCTTCTGAAAATATTCAAAACCACAAAAAGAAAAGATCAAGAAACCTTCTAAAAATTACCAGAAAACCTAGACAGCAAGGAAAAATCCCATCTTTTGGGTGATGTTAGATTTTGGAAATAGAACACAATGCAAAAAGAATGAATGCATTTGGACTTATGGATAAAAAGTTATGGCCATTTGAAGTTTCCTGGAATTTAAATGAATTTGAAAAAATTAAACAGGGGGGGGTGACGTCGAAAGCGTAAACACCCGGGGCGCCACCACTCATACCGCTTCGCGCACGTAATGAGTGGATGACCAGCGGGCCCTGCTAGTCAGGCCAGAGGGAGGAGAGAGGGAAACAGAGGGAGGCGGCGCTTCGCCGGACCACACGCCGACGGTGAGGCTTCTTGGAGTCAAACGAGAGGGAGGGATTGGCGGAGAAGATGTTTGCGCACCTGCCCGTACCCGTAGCGTAGCTAGCGGTGACCGGGCGGCGTTGGATTTGACCTCTCCAGCGGAGGCAGAGGGCGGAGGTTGCCGGAGATGAAGAAGATGGTGACTTGGGACGGCTCCAGGGGCTCCAGGGGGTCGGCTTCACGGAGGAGAGGCGGAGGCCCTGGCGGGGTCGCCTTGGCTTGGGAGGGGCCGGAGCTGCGGGAACGATCCGGAGGGGATCGCCGGCGAGCTCGGCTCTGGGACAGCAGCTCGCGGCCTGCCTGGCCGGGTTGCGGCTTCTACTGGCTCTAGGAGGGAGTGGGAGTGGCTGGGGGGTGATCCAAGAGGCTGCGGGTGGCTGATTTTATAGGCGGGCAGCGAGGAGGGCTCAGGCTCCGCCGGAGGACACCTGTCCACGGCGCCCGGTGATGAACGGCTCCAGAGAGAGAGGGAGAAGACGACGGAGGTCACACAGTAACTGTGCACGGGCGCGGGCGCGCATAGGAGCGAGGGGGAAAGCGACAAACACAGTGCGCGCGCACTGTGCCGTTGGCCGGACCGTGCCCGTGCTCGCTGCGGCAAGCTCCGGCATCGCCGAGCAGCAGGGGGAGTTATGGAGGTGGAGACGAGGATGGTGGCGAGGTGTGGCATGCTCTAGCCGGCTGGGCAGCGAGCACGCGCTCAACAGAGGCGCTAGCGACGCCCAGAGCGCGTGTATTGCATGCCAGCACGCTCGAATGAACTCGGTCACCGCGTGAACCATGACATTAGCCCACCCTACGCACTAACAAAGATGTCTGGCGTGTAGTCCTTAGTAAACTGAGTTGTTACCACGGTTTGGTTAGGTTCCAGGTGCAGTAGAAGTAAACTTGTGCTTCTGACAAGTTACTGGACAGTAACTTTGGAGAGTTACTGTGGTCAAACCACTGGGATTCAAGGGCTGAGCTTTGGGGTTTTACTTTCTCTTACTAAGGTAAATAGGCACAGGGAAAACTAGCTACAATGGAGCTAGTAAAAAGGTAGTTGCTATAGAAACTACCATTTCTGCCGAGAAGTGACGTTATTATCTATAGCCAAAATATCTTAGAGAGTGGTGAAATATTTTTGCTCAGAAAGGTGCCCTAGGGTCCAAAGAATAATTGGGATTTTTCTCAGGATTTTTGGGGTAAGAAAAATTAGGGTTGCTTTGGAGCTCAAAGGGTTAGCTAGGGTTTTGGAGGCCAAAATGAATATTTTTCATATAAGAAAAATATTCCAAACAATATTTTTGGGTTGGCCAGGGGTGAAATGATGGTTGTGAGGGGGAGAGGGAACACTTGGGTGAAAATCAAGGGGGTACCCAAGTGGTTAAGTCCAAATGAAATGATCCAAAACTCCAAATTCAAAACCAACTTAACTGAAAATCAAGCAAAGAAGAAGAGGGAAAAAACCAGGCTGTCACAAACCTCCCCCACTTAGAATGAATCTCGTCCTCGATATTCAGTTGCTTGGGAAAACCATTCTGGATAACATGCCCTTAGAAATTCTTCGGATTCCCAGGTTGATTCTGACTCGGTATGATGCATCCATTGGACCTTGTAAAACTTTCGTGATTTACTGCGAGTGACCCTTTCCATTTGATCCAAAATTTTCACTGGCCTCTCTTCGTAGGTCAAGTCCTTTGCCAGCTCTATCTCTGCCAAATCGGTCTTTTTCTCGCGCGGTGATATGCATCGTTGCAGTTGTGAAACGTGGAACACGATGTGCACGTCTGACAGCTCAGGGGGCAACTCCAACTGATATCCCACAACACCTACTCGTGTCATAACGGGAAATGGATCAATAAACCTGGGTGCTAATTTTCCACGGGTTTGAAACCTTTTGATTCCTTTTATAGGCGTGACTCGAAGGTAGACATGTTCTCCGGGTTCAAAGCTGATATGTTAGTGTTTGCATCGTAATAACTTTTCTGTCATGATTTGGCCAATTGCAATCTGTCTCGGATCTCCTTGACTTGATTTTCGGCTTCCAGCATGAGATCTGTTCCGAAAATACGGCTATCTCTGGTTTGAGACCAATTTAATGGAGTGTGACACTTACGGCCATACAGAGCTTCATATGGTGACATCTTTAAACTGGTCTGGAACCCATTGTTATACGAGAACTCGGCACACGGAAAGCAATCTTCCCATTGTGGTCCTTGGGCCAAAACACAGGCTCGGAGCATATCTTCAAGTATCTGATTTACTCTTTCTGTCTGGCCATCCATCTGAGGATGATAAGCGGTATTGTATTTCAACTCTGTTCCGAGGGCCTGATGGAGATGGGACAAAAAAGCGGAGGTGAAAAGCGATCCTTGGTCAGAAGTGATGGTTCGGGGAACTCCGTGCAGACTGACAATTCTGGATACATACAGTCGTGCGAGCTCGTCTGCTCGGTATGAGGTTTTGATTGGGAGGAAGTGGGCCACCTTTGTTAATGTGTCTACTATGACCCAGATCACATTATTGCCTCGTCGGGTCTTAGGTAGTCCTGTGATGAAATCCATACTGACATCGTCCCATTTCCATTGGGATACTGGTAGTGGTTGGAGAAGTCCGGCTGGTTTCTGATGTTCTGCCTTTACTTTGTTGCATATGTCGCAACAGGCTACGAAATAAGCAATGTCTTTCTTCACTCCATCCCACCAGAATATTTGTCGAAGGTCTTCATACATTTTCGTTTCTCCAGGGTGCATTGAATATGAGGATTCATGGGCTTCTGACAAAAAATTCTGCTTCAGATCAGCTTGATTAGGCACACAAATCCTTCCCCTAAATCGGAGGGTACCGTACTGATCCTTCGAGAAATCGGAAAACTTGATATGTTTCTGAAGATCGGCATCGCCTGACTGGGCTTTGCGGATTTCTTCCTCAAGAGTAGGGGTAACCTTCAGAATATTGGCAAGGCCAGCCTCAACTATGACCAGGTTGAGCTGAGCTATCTCCTCTTTAAGTTCGGAAGGCAAAGATTCCAACATGACATTTAAACTGACGGGTTTTCGACCGAGTGCATCGGCAACCACGTTGGCCTTACCCGGATGGTAATTTATTCCAAGGTCATAATCCTTGACCAACTCAAGCCATCTTCGTTGACGGAGATTTAAATTCGGGAGAGTAAATATATATTTGAGACTTTTGTGATCGGTAAAATTTTGGCACCTTTTACCGATGAGGTAGTGTCTCCAAATTTTTAAAGCATGAACTACCGCGGCCAATTCCGAATCATGAGTGGGATAATTTCCTTCATGGGGTCTTAGTTGCCGTGAGGCATAAGCTACTACCTTGCCATCTTGCATGAGTACGCATCCTAGTCCTTGTCGGGAAGCGTCGCAGTATACGTCAAAATTGTGGTAGATATCAGGAAGTGTTAATACTGGCATAGTTGTCAAGCGTTTCTTCACCTCGGTGAAACTTTTCTCACAATCTGAAGTCCATTCAAACTTCTTATCCTTTTTTAGCAGCTCCGTCATGGGCTTAGCAATCTTGGAGAACCCTTCAATGAAACGGCGGTAGTATCCGGCTAATCCAAGAAAACTCCGGATCTGAGATACGATGGCGGGTGCAAACTAGTCGAGCACATTTTTCACCTTGCTTGGGTCCATGGATATACCTTCAGCGGATAGCACATGCCCGAGGAATCCAATTTGCTTGAGCCAAAACTCGCATTTACTGAATTTGGCGTACAACTGGTGCTCACGGAGTCGTTGTAACACTGCTCGGAGGTGTTCCTTATGCTCTTCTTCACTTCTTGAATAAATATGTATATCATCGATGAAGACGACCACAAACTTATTGAGGAAATGCATGAATACTTTATTCATCATGTGCATGAAGAAAGCAGGGGCGTTGGTGAGGCCGAAGGACATGACTGTATATTCATAGAGACCATAGCGAGTGGTGAATGCGGTCTTGGGAATATCCTCCTTTTTAATTTTGAGCTGATAGTATCCAGTCCGCAAATCAATCTTTGAGAATACCTTAGCTCCACTGATCTGATTAAACAAATCATCGGTTCTTGGTAGAGGGTATTTGTTTTTGAACGTGACATCATTAAACTATCGGTAGTCCACACACATACGGAGGCTGCCATCTTTCTTGTCCACAAAAATAGCAGGTGATCCCCATGGTGAGGAACTGGGGCGGATATACCCTTTTTGGAGCATTTCATCAAGCTGTTTCTTTAGCTCCACTAATTAGGATGACGGCATTCGATAATATTTCCTATGTATTGGTGTGGTTCCGGGCACAAGTTTTATTGCAAACTCAAGCTCTCGATCAGGTGGCATGCCTGGCAGCTCTTTTGGGAATACATTAGAAAACTCACTGACCACCAGAATTAATTCCATTTCAGTTATTGCTGTATAAAGACCATTCCCTTGGAGGGTATGCTCCTACGAGCAATAAACTTTGTAGTTTGTCCATCTTGGCTGGTCAAGTTGACTTCTCGGGTTGCACAATTTATGCATACTTGGTACTGAGTCAGCCAATTCATAGCCAAGATAAGATCCAATTTATTAGACTCAATAAGTATCAAAGACGTTGGAAAACATATTCCGTTGATACTGACTTCCAGATTGCGGTAGACTAGATTGCTTTTGATAAGAGATCTCGGGGTTTTTACCAGCATATTCTTGCCCAAAAGCAAACAAGGAAATTTGTTTTGGGCAACAAAACTCCGAGAAACAAAAGAGTGGGAAGCCCCTGAGTCAAATAAAATTACTGCAGGTATGTTATTAACAGGGAACATACCAATGACGACTTCGGGATTTTCTTGGGCTTCGTCGGTGGAAATGTGATGAACGTATCCCGTGACGTCGTGCTGACTTGGACCTGCCTCCAAAAAATGGACTTGTGGCTTGAACGTAACATTGGTCCGGTTGTTCTTGGGACACTGTTTAGCAAAATGTCCAGTTTTTCCACAACTGTAACAGGAATTATTGCACAGACGATTCTCCAGAACTAGGTTGAGCACGTCATTCATGACTTGGGTGGTGGACTTGTTAACATTTTGTTGCCAGTTAGGCTGGTATGCCACCGGAGTTGGCTGCTAGGTATGAACCTTCTGCACTGGTTGCATTTCCTTTTTGGGCTCAAACTTGCGCTAGTGATCGTTATGGGAAGACTTATTATCTCATACAAGCTTGTGTTCCCTTTCAGCAATGAAAGCCTTGTTCACTAGGGTTTGGAAATCTGGGAAATCAAACACACTGAGAGCACAGCGAAGTTGCGGGTTTAATCCACCAAGAAATCTGTCCATCTTCCTTTCTTCAGTGGCCACGTCATATTGAGAGTAACGTGACAGTTGATTGAATTTCTGCAAATATTCCCCCACTGACTGACCTCCTTGGAGGAGCGCGAGAAATTCACGCTGCTTAGTCTTCATGATTCCCGCAGGGATGTGATATTTCCGGAATAGCTCCTTGAATCTTGACCAGGTAATTGCTTCATCATCAGTCCTTATGGCCTTTTCATTTTCCCACCATATGGCAGCAACGCCTTCCAGATAATGTGTTACAAATGGAACCTTATCCTCTTCATCAGTTCGAGCAACCTCAAGCTTCTTTTCCATAGTTCTTAGCCAATCACCTGCATCCAAGGGATCAATGGCCTGACTGAAACTGGGAGGCTTAGTCCTTTGAAAATCAGATAACTTGGAGTGAGGGACGAGCTGATTTCCATTCTGTCCAACCATTGCTTGAATACTTCTGAATATTTCCATCAGATCATTATTTCGTCGTTCCTCGAACATACGCATAATTTGCTTGGTGGAGGGCGGATTTGGCGATGGAGGCGGTGGGGGAACGTACGGCTCGGGTGATTGTCCTGCCTGTCGTGCGGAACGCCGAACAGGAGAACCCTCATGAACCTTGCTACTGCAGCCTCCCCATGTCTTCCTAATATGATTTTTCCCAAGTCAACGCAACCGAGATGATAAGCATTCAATATAAACTGGGGAGAAGCCAGCAACAAAATCCAAGTGAAACCGAAAAGGCGAAGAAAATCCGGCGAATAAAATAAAGTCCAACATAATTATACATAGACTCATACATGAAAGATAACAACATGCCAGGTCCAACTACCCTCATACATGAAACAAAACATCATGACTCATACGACTACATCCATATTCCATCCCAACGACTGAGAATACTCGAAAACTCTACTGCTCTGCTGGTGCTGTGGGGTCCTCTCCTGAAGCGGACTCGGATCCAGAACTGACGGGGTTAACAGAGACCTCCGGGTTAAAAGTGACATGACGATGCTGCCTCGAGGGCTCTCCCTCTGGGGAAGGTGGAGGGTGGATCATCGGGGCTACAGGAGTGGCGAGGAGTGAAACCCACTCAGCAGGAGCACTAAGTGGACTCGCAGTCGCGGTGTCCGAGCTACTCGGAGGAGTAACCGGGGAAACGAGAGACCTAGAACTAGCAGGAATGTAGGGAGTAAATCCTACAAATGGAGAAGCAGTGGCTGAGCAAGCAGAGACTAAAGTAGAAGCTAAAGCAGTACGGCATGACTCAGCTCAGGAGCCAGCTCGTAGATCAGAAGATAGCTAGCAGTGATGTAGCGAGAAAGGTGGCTAGCTACACTATCAGACTCCGGATCAATGATAGGGAAATGGACACGGCCATTATCGTGGAGAGAAGGATAGTAATGGAAACCTGGGTGGTTCTGCATCCAGACCTCGTTGTAGCGGAGCTCAACAAGTACCTCGAATGCAGCATACTAGACAACCTGAGAAGCGGTAGAAGCATAGCCGCTATGAGAGGTACGAGTGCAAGAGCTGGAATCGGAATTGGCGCGCAGAGTAACCACGGTGTGATACTCATACACTGAGTCAGCTAGGCGCTCCTGGCACACACGATAGGCTGGATCGTCTCCGTGAGGGTACAACCGATGCCACACGTTACGAAGGAGATGCGGCGACGTGTACAGCATCAGCTGCAACTGGCACGGATATAGCACCGGAGCCATATACACTCGCAACCATTAGCAAGTTAGCATAAAAATAAAATCAGTGCATGTAATGCAACAACTAGCTACAATTATTACCGGCACTCAGCTACAACTCGTATCTAACGTCTTGTTAAGTCGGCTTAGTCTAGCATGGCCTACAGACAGCGCGGCTCTGATACCAAGCATTGTGGCATCCCGGCTCAGAGCGACCGGTTTACCTTGCATTGCCAGCCCAGAGACCTTGTCTTCTGGCAACACACAACAACATGGTACAGAAAAACAACCACTTTATTCATGCTAGCGGAGCATAGTTTATATTAGAACAGATAGCGTGGCCAAGCGGCACACACGGTGCGGCTGAACAATATGTACTTTTTTTAGTGAACATAAAGGGGCCTCGATCATGACAACTACTCGGCAGCGGAACAACGTTGTAGGGGGACTCCATAGCACAAGGACACCGATGTGGACACGGTCTAGACTCGGTCAACACTCCTTCCCAACGAGACTTTCCTGAAATATGGCATGACACGCCAGGTCAGTACATGGAATGTACTTGCAAGCTCACAATAAGCATAAACTTAATGACAAACAATATCAGGATATTTAACCATTTAAGCAACAATGCAACCATACATCCAATATGGTGTGACTATGTTCAACTGGTACTTGTTCCATGGACGTGCTTACCGGACGTGATCATTTCCAGAGCACAAACATGATAAGTTCTACAACACACTTGTGATCCTTTGGGCGATCACCACCCGACCAATTCAAGGCCTATGATCCTTACGGCGATCATAACCCGACCAACTCTTGGCTCGTAATCCTTACGGTGATCACAACCTGACCAACTCATGGCCAGACTCAACACAATGGCTTCACTGCCATCCTCAGTACAAACTTAGTGGGCATATTTAATTAAGTGTTGACCCATGGTGTACCCTACTTTCGAGCGTGCCCGTAACCGTGGACTCGGCTATCTATAGATTAAAAACACTCTACAGAGGTTAGTACATTGTACCCACACTACGGAATCCATGGCCTTGCAGTCCCATTTGGGTGGACCAACAACGTTCCGACGAAACCATTTCATTGTCATAACACTCTCTCGGCCATTCCGCCTCAGACCCCAACGGGCTAGTCTTGGGTGGCCCCATGTCTACCTCTAGACACCTCGACCACCGTCGTGGCCACGATCCACTCTGGGATCCGGTACCAAAACTTATCTTAACAACGGGCTCACAAGGTTATGCTTGCCTACCGGGCCAAGGTACAGCAAGCCCATAACCTTCCCTAAATGGAGGCACCGACCAGAGGCACGACAATGAAATGCATTAAGGCCATCCTATACCGGCAAATGTGGTTGCACTGGGAAAGACTTGTTTCAGCAGCACCATGACACGATCAACAACATATTCAAGTCGAGTTATTAATCAAGTTCAACTTAATGTGAAAATAACCGGTGTCATAATGCCATACTATGCATCACTTAACATATGCATCACATAACCATGCAAACAACTGAATCAACCATGCTCCTGTGGAGCCATCATCAACTCATGCTACTACTCTAGTTAAGATCACACCTCACTTATACAAAAATCATTTCTAGCAATCTCATCATTTTTCATCATGCAAAAGTAATAATTGAACTAATTATCAAACTCTATGACCATATCATTTATTCATCACTTGCAACTAAGTTTTCCTTATCTTACCAACAACATTCACTTCAAACATTCTGTAGTTCAAGTATTTTAACTTGACAAGCATTTAACAGAATATAACCATTATATAACTAATTTAAATGCATAAATATCCATAAGTTCAAGTAGGAAAATCACAATATTGAAGTGGCACTATGAAAATGTTACTGTGGCTTGCCTTAGTGCTGATGAGGTTCACAAAGCTCCTGGTGATCCCCAAGACAAGTTGGCTCTTCTGAAAATATTCAAAACCACAAAAAGAAAAACATCAAGAAACCTTCTGAAAATTACCAGAAAATCTAGACAGCAAGGGAAAGTCCCATCTTTTGGGTGTTGTTAAACTTTTGGACACATAACACAATGCAAAAAGAATCAATGCATTTGGACTTATGGATAAAAAGTTATGGCCATTTGAAGTTTCTTGGAATATAAATGAATTTGAAATAATTAAACAGGGGGGTGATGTCGAAAGCGTAAACACCCGGGGTGCCACCACTCATACCGCTTCACGTGCGTAATGAGTGGCTGACTAGCGGGCCCCGCTAGTCAGGCCGGATGGAGGAGAGAGGGAAACAGAGGGAGGCGGCGCTTTGCCGGAGCACACGCCGGCGGTGAGACTTCTTGGAGTCAAATGAAAGGGAGGGATCATCGGAGAAGATGTTTGCGCACCTGCCTGTACCCGTAGCATAGCTAGCGGTGACCGGACGGCGTCAGATTTGACCTCTCTAGTGGAGGCAGAGGGCGGAGGTTGCCGAAGATGAAGAAGCTGGCGACTTGGGGCGGCTCCAGGGGCT
>NC_041385.1:550476789-550508962 GCF_002162155.2 Triticum dicoccoides
TGGCTTGGGAGGGGCCGGAGCTGCGGGAACGATCTGGAGGGGATCGCCGGCGAGCTCGGCTCCGGGACGGCAGCCCGTGGCCTGCCCGGACGGGTTGCGGCTTCTACTGGCTCTAGGAGGGAGTGGGAGTGGCTAGGGGTGCTCCAAGAGGCTACGGGTGGCTGCTTTTATAGGCGTGCGGCGAGGAGGGCTCGGGCTCCGGCGGAGGACACCTATCCACGGCGCCTGGCGAAGAACGGTGCCAGAGAGAGAGGGAGAAGATGACGGAGGTCACGCAGGAACTGTACACGGGCGCGGACGAGCACATGAGCGAGGGGGAAAGCGACGAACATAGTGAGCGCGCACTGTACCATTGGCCGGACCGTGCCCGTTCTCACTGCACCGAGCTCCAGCGTCGGCGAGCGGCAGAGGGAGTTATGGAGCTGGAGACGAGGATGGTGGCAAGGTGTGGCATGCTCTGGCCGGCTGGGTAGCGAGCACACGCTCATCAAAGGCGCTGGCGACGCGCAGAGCGCATGTATTGCATGCCAGCATGCTCGGACAAACGCGGTCACCACGTGAACCGTGACATCAGGCCACCCTATGCACTAACAAAGATGTCTGGCGTGTAGTCCTTAGTAAACTGAGTTGTTACCATGGTTTGGTTAGGTTCCAGGTGCAGTAGAAGTAAACTTGTGCTGCTTACAAGTTACTGGACAGTAACTTCGGAGAGTTACTATGGTCAAACCACTGGGATTCAAGGGCTGAGCTTTGGGGTTTTACTATCTCTTACTAAGGTAAATAGGCACAGGGAAAACCAGCTACAGTGGAGCTAGTAAAAAGGTAGTTGCTGTAGAAACTACCATTTCTGCCCAGAAGTGACTTTATTTTCTGTAGCCAAAATATCTCAAAGAGTGGTGAAATATTTTTGCTCAGAAAGGTGCCCTAGGGTCCAAAGAATAATTGGGATTTTTCTCAGGATTTTTGGGGCAAGAAAAATTAGGGTTGCTTTGGAGCTCAAAGGGTTAGCTAGGGTTTTGGAGGCCAAAATGAATATTTTTCATATAAGAAAAATATTCCAAACAATATTTTTGGATTGGCCAGGAGTGAAATGATGGTTGTGAGGGGGAGAGGGAACACTTGGGTGAAAATCAAGGGGTACCCAAGTGGTTAAGTCCAAATGAAATGATTCAAAACTCAAATTCAAAACCAACTCAACTGAAAATCAAGCAAAGAAGAAGAGGGCAAAAACCAGGCTGTCACATGGGAAGTCATGCACGTGCGTGGGTCAATTCCCACGTGCCTTCAATGGAGCGGGGAGGGAGGTTGACGGCCCCGCTTGCTGTCACTTCAACGGGCCGGATTGGGCGAGAGGGGGCGGCCGAGCCTCGCCCCCGCCCCTTTATAAAGAGGGGAGCGGGAGGAACGGTGCCTCTCAGCCCTTCGCCATCTGCCTCTCCCCATTCCTTCTTCCTCCCTTATTCTACCATGGCAAGGGGGCGTGGCGACGCTTCATTGGTGGCGGCGAGGGTCTCGGCTCGACAACGCATCGCCCCTCCCCAAGAGCTTGTAGCGGTGGAGCTGGTCGTGAGAGGAAGGGGGAGGGGGCGAGGTCGAGGCCGTCGTGGTGCTCGAGGGAGAGGAGGATGGGGCGGCAGATCGGCCTCGCCTCTGCCAGCGGCCCCTCCTCCGATGGAGGGCCACATCGGGGACAACCCTTGCGATTTCTTCATCACGCTGCGCCAGCCGCCGTGCCGTCGTCTTCGCCTCCCGACTCAGTTTGCGCGGCAGATGGAGCTGGATCCACCGCAGGCGTTGCGGCTGAATTATGAGGGGTTGTGGGAACAACGGCATATGGGCCGATGTCGAGTTCCACGCCCCTCACATCATGTACCTCCGTTGAGGGTGGAAGACCTTCGCCCGTGTCCATAGCTTGACGGAGGGGCTCACTCTCCATTTCAAATTAATGGAGAGTGGCTTCCTCTCCGTCAAGATCTTCGGGCACTTCGGGACTCACGTAAGGTGCTTCGTGGAGAGCTCCTCCGACGATGAAGATTCCTCCTCGAGGGAGGGTGATGAGGAGGACAGCGGCAGCGACGACGAGGGTAGCGGGCGGCAGGATGACGGGTCCGACTAGGTGTCGGGCACCGCTACAGGCGGCTCCAGCGACCCCATAATCCGTTTCGCTGGCTTCTTGAACTTCTCGGGGTCGCCTCCTTGGGCGGCTGGCGTTGGGAGGTTGTGGAAGAGGAAGAGGGCGGGCGGCAAGGCTGTCAAGTTAGAGTACGCGGGCACCGACGCCTTCGTAGCGTATCGGTAGTCCTGCCGCCTCGTCTTCCAGCTCTTCTACCATTATCATCATCACCAGCCTCCCTTTGGGGTGGCCATCGGGATGTTCTCCTGGTGCCTTCTGCTGCTCGTACTTCGCCTAGGTGCCCCTTTTGCCCTTTTGCCTTCTTGTTCCATTTCCTGAGGAGAGGGACAAGAAAGGGATTACAGGCACCTTATCTCTTTTTAGTCCTGTAAGCCTTCGGGCCTTTGTTCGATTTAGAACTTCTAATCCCCTTGCTCATGTTTTTCATTTCGTATGAACTGTACCTATACGGGATATTTTTAATGAAAAAGGATGTTTGCTGGGCTTTTCGTTCGCGGGTGAAACCCACGGCAAGGATCGAATCCTTGTTGCCATCTAAAGTAAATGTTTTTCGCCCGGCAACAGGCCTCGCCATTCCCCCATCCCGCTCGACCTTTCTCGTGCTCATGGCGGAGGCAGGGATGAGGTGAGTTTGGGCTCCATGTTCTATCCCCTTGCTGCCGCGACTACGACCAACTTTGGACCCAGGAAATAATCCTTGGGTTCGGAAAGAGGGGAGCACGGTAGCTTGGATATAAAACGCGGTTTCACATACCCCCAGTTCATAATGAAATGCATGATAGAGGATTAAAGACTTATCTGGACCTGCAGCCCCCACTACCTTGGCTTGCCGTGGACGGATCCTTGTATTTGCAGCCCCCGGCAACCTTGGCTTGCCGAGGTCGGGGCACCGGTCCATTCCATTCTTCCAAACAGGTCGGCAGAAATACTTACGCGTCCTGCGAACCAAAAAGGGCAGGGAAGAAACAGAGAGATGCACAATCGACCTCTAAGCTAGGTGTTAGCCGCTGCCAAGCACGATCAACCTAACCGAGGAGGAGACTCGACCTAGCATGCATGCTATAACTTAGGGCGCTAGCGCTTCGTTTATTAGTGCTCAGGGTCTGCGCGTGGTTTTGTACAAAGGGTTACATGCCTTGCCGACAAGTCTTGTACAAAAGGGTGGCTTGCCGGGAGGCCTGGCAGCCGCGCCTTATGGGTAAAACTTGCGAAGATTCTCGATGTTCCAGGAGTTGCTCACTGGAACGACATCTTCGATCTCCAGGCGGATTGCGCTGGGCCTGGTGACTCGTGTTACCCGATAAGGGCCTTCCCACTTTGGCGTCAACTTGTTGGAATTCTTGGCCGATTGAACGTGCCGAAGAACAAGGTCGCCTTCCTCAAAGCTCCGGGCATGGACCTTGCAGCAATGGTAGTGGCACAAGGCTTGCTGGTAGCGTGCTGCTCTCAGAGCCGCCCAGAGACGATCTTCCTCAAGGAGCGTTGCGTCATCCTACCGCAATTTCTCTTGCTCAAGCTCATCACAAGCGAGCACTCGAGGTGACCCGTATATGAGTTCTGTGGGGATAACTGCTTCTGCACCGTAGACCAGGGCAAAGGGTGTCTGGCCGGTGGCTCGATTTGGCATCGTTCTGATCGACCAAAGAACCGCCATCAACTCATCAATCCAGCATCTTCCACTTTTGCGCAGCCTGTCAAAAGTCTTCGTTCTTAAGCCTCGCATGACTTCAGCATTTGCTCTCTCCGCTTGGCCGTTGCTCCGTGGATGCGCCACGGAGGCAAAATAGACCCTGCTGCCGAGATCCTCAATGTATTGCATGAAGGCGTGGCTTGTGAACTATGTGCCATTGTCGGTGATGATCCTCTTGGGTATCCCAAAATGGCACACTAGTCCCTTGAAGAACTTGATGGCTGACTGCGTCGTCACCTTTCTCACTGCTTCCACCTCTGGACACTTTGTGAACTTGTCGATTGCGACGTACAAGTACTCAAAGCCCCCGACAGCACGGGGGAAGGGGCCCAATATGTCGAGCCCCCAGATTGAGAAGGGCCAGGAGAGAGGGATAGTTTGAAGGGCTTGAGCTGGTTGATGAAGCTTCTTCGAATGGTACTGGCACGCTTCACACTTGGTTACTAGTGTTATCGCATCCTGGAGGGTGGTGGGCTAGAAGAAACCTTGCCGAAAAGCCTTGTCGGCAAGGGCCCTCGACCCTATGTGGGAGCCACATATGCCTCCATGTATCTCTGCCAACAACTTTAGTCCTTCCTCCCGGGAGATGCACTTCAATTTCACCCCATTCGGTCTTTTTCTGTACAATACGTTATCAACGGATTGGTACAGAGCAGACTGGCGGGCTACTCTTTCTGCCTCTTCCTGCACCTCAGGAAGCTCTCCTTTTTGGAGGAATCGGACGATGTGCTGCGCCCATGCCGGAGCATGTGGCTCGATGACAAGGACCAAGGGCATCTCTTCTGCCACGGGAGCGGCCATCTCTACGGCCATGACCTGAGGTCCTGCCGAAGTCGGTTGTCCCACGGCAGGATCGGCATCCATGGCAACATCTTCGCCGGCGGCTCCGGGGAGCTCGGTGGGGAAGTACTTGCAGGAGCCTAGCTTCCTCCACTTTTGCTGCCCGGTTGACGGCTCAACGGATGGCTGAGTTAACTGAAGCACAAAAGTACCTGGTTCCATAGGTAGCTTGGGGGCAGCGTGCTTTGACAGGTAGTCGGCAATGTCGTTCTCCGTCCGAGGGACATGCTGCGCTTGTATACCGTCAAAGCGCTCCTCTTGTTTCCTCACCTCATCTACGTAAGCTTCCATCAACGGGCTTTGATAATCTTTGTTGACCTGGCTGAAGACGAGTTGTGAGTCGCCCCTGACGATGACCTTTTTGACTTCGAGGTCTGCCGTGATCCTAAGACCGGCAACCAACCCTCGTACTCGGTGGTGTTGTTGGTTGACATCTCCCGGGGAAAGTGCATTTGGATGACGTACTTTAGGTGCTCTCCGGTGGGTGCAACAAGCAGCACACTAGCAGCGGCGCCTTGCAGCGAAAAAGCCCCATCAAAGTACATGATCTAGTTCCCGCTTGTTTCCTCACTGGGGAGAGTGGTCTCCTGTACCTCTTCGTCAGGAGTCGAGGTCCATTCTGCAACAAACTCCGCCAAGACTATACTCTGGATCGTCGAGGTACTTTCAAACTTTAGACCAAAACTTGATAGCTCCAGGGCCCATTCCACGATCCTTCCTGTTGCATTTGGGTTATGCAGTATCCGTTGTACGGAAGGCGGGTAACCACGGTGATCTCATGCGCTTGGAAGTAGTGGCGCAGCTTCCTCGACGCCATAAGGAGGCCGAAGAGCAATTTTTGCACACCTGAATACCTCGACCTAGCTCCCTGCAAGAGGGAGCTAACGAAGTAAATCGGGTGCTGCACCATCTTCTTCCTTTGCGCCACTTCAACTGGCCGTGCGGGTCCTGTCGTACTGGCGCCAATCTTGCCGGGACCGAGCCCTGCCGGGGACTCGGCCTTGCCGGGACCGAGCCCTGCCGGGGAGGGTTCTGGCCCGCCAACCGTTGACTCTGCCGCTGTTGTTGTCTCCTCGTCGACCTCTCTCTGCACCTCCAATGCGGCGCTAACCACTTGGTTTGTTCCCGCTAGATATAGCAGCAACAGTTCTTGTGGTTTGGGCGCAACCAGCACCGGGGCAGAGGATAGGTACTTCTTCAAGTCTTGCAACGCCACCTCGGCCTCTGGGGTCCACTCCACTGGGCCCGTCTTCTTTAAGATCTTGAAAAAGGGGAGGGCACGCTCCGCGGATTTGGAGATGGATCTGCTCATGGCGGCAATGCAGCCAGCGAGCCGATGCACGTCCTTGATCCATTTGGGTGCCTCAATCTGCTCGATGGCCCTAATCTTGTCTGGGTTTGCCTCAATCCCGCGCTGCGACACAAAGAACCCGAGAAGCTTGCCGGACGGGACACCGAAGACACACTTCTCAGGGTTCAATTTGAGGTTGATCTTGCGCAGGTTTCCGAATGTTTCCTCCAGATCTTGCACAAGTGTTGCCTTGTCCTTGGTTTTGACCACTATATCATCCATATAAGCTTCCATATTTCTATGTAGCTGGGGTTCAAAACCAATTTGGACCGCTCTTGCAAAGGCTGACCCAGCACTCTTCAACCCGAAAAGCATCCGTAAAAAGCAGTACGTACCACATGGGGTGATGAATGTTGTCCTTTCCTCGTCCTCCTTCGTCATAAAGATCTGGTGGTACCCTGAGTAGGCATCGAGGAATGGTAACATGTCACACCCATCCGTGGAGTCAACAATCTGGTCGATGTGTGGCAACGGGAAGGGATCCTTTGGACAAGCCTTATTGATGTCTGTGTAATCAATACACAACCTCCACTTCCCATTTGCCTTGCGCACTACTACCGGATTGGACAACCACGTCAGATGGAGTACTCCTCTCACCTAGCTTGTCGCCTCTAGCTTTCTTATTTCCTCTGTGATGAACTCCTGCCTCTCCAGAGCTTGCTTCCTGACCTTCTGCTTGACGGGCCGCGCATGAGGACAGACAACAAGGTGGTGCTCAATCACCTCCCTGGGAACACCGGGGATGTCGGAGGCTTTCCATGCAAACACATCGACATTCGCCCGCAGGAAGGTGACGAGCTCGCTTTCCTATTTGCCATCGAGGGTGGAGCTTATGGTAAAAGCTCCCCCGTGCCGTCCTCCTTGACGGGCACCTTCTTGGTCTCTGGTGGTGCGGCTCTGGACTTCTTGCTCTTGCCGGCGGAGCTCTCTGGCACGTCCTCAATGGGAGCACAACACCCCGAAGAGGTGCGCTTGCCGGAGTGGGTGCGAGGGTTCTCGCTGATCTCCCCCCTAAGGCTCCATCGGCAGGAGCAGGTGCCTTAGTGGCAGCTGCTGCAACTGCTTCCCGGTAGAGTTGGTCGGCGCAGATCAACGCATCTTTCTTTTCGGAGGCGACGGTGATAATGTTCATCGGCCCGGGCATCTTCAGCATGTTGTAGGCGTAGTGTGAAGCCGCCATGAACTTGGCAAGTGCCGGGCGGCTGAGAATCCCGTTGTAGGGCAAGGGGATCTCGGCTACATTGAAAACAATCCTTTCCGTACTGTGGTTCAGCTCGCCTCCGAGTGTCACGAGCAGCGTGACCTTTCGCTTTGGCTGGCTCCTCCCTGGGTTAACCCCTTGGAACGTGCCCGTCTCCTTGAGGTCTCCATCAGGGATCAGCAGCCTTTTGACCACGACAGGCGAGATCAAGTTCAGGCCGGCCCCGCCATCAACCAACATCTTTGTCACCTTGAGGTTGCGGGTCATTGGTGAAACCAACAATGGAAAGCACTCGACCGTAGTAGTGCGGTCAGGGTGGTCCTCGGTGTCAAAGATGATGGGCGTGTTGGACCATTTTAGCGGCTTCCGTGCGTCGAACGATGGCTCCACCATCGTGATCTCACGCGCCCACTGCTTGAGTTGGCGGTGGGACGTATGCAGCGAGGCGCCACCATCTACGCACATGGCCTCTGTGGCTTTGTGAAACTCGTGGTTGCCGGACTCGTGATCCTCGTCATGATCATCGTCTTCCTGCTTCTTGTCGCGGCCCCGGGCGGGCCTCTCCTATTGATTATCCTTGCCTCGGTGGCCTCCTTGGCCGCCACGTTTCTTGTCGGATCCCTCGACATCATCTGGGCCTTTCTCCTTGTCCTGCCGCTCTTACTCAGCTTTCTGCTTCTCGGCGATCAGCTCTACCTGCCAGCAGTTTTAGAGGTCATGGCCCTTGGTGCGGTGGATCTTGCAGTACTGCTTGTCAGAGCCTCCTGGCTTGTCGGCACCCGCCAAGGCCCGACAAGCGACACACCCGGCAACCTCCTTGCCGCGGTCGCTCGCCTTGTTCTTATTCCTGGCGCCGGTGTCGTTGGATCCCTTGATGGCAAGCACGGCCTTGCCCTTGCGCTTCCTGTTACGGCGCCGACCCTTCTTCGCTGGGGTGGCGGTGTCGCCTGTGGAGTTGGTTTCCACGCCGGCATCTTCGTCGGGGTAATTCCTTCCCTCTTCAGCACGAGCGCATCGATCGGCCAGGACATAAAGCTCGGCCACATCCTTGACCTTGTTCATCGCCAGCTCTTCGCGCATCTTGTGGTTGCGCACATTCTGGTGGAACACACTGATCACGGCGGTGGGATGACCTTGTACTGCACCCGGCTGAACCTTTGGATGTACTTGCGCAAGTTTTCTCCTTCCCTCAGCGGGATGGTGTGTAAATCACTCACCTGGCCATGAGCTTGGTGACCTCCGGTAAAGGCGCCAACAAACTCATGGCACAGATCCGCCCAAGAAGAGATGGAATCCGTCGGCAAGTGCATCAACCATGACATAACATTAGGCTTGAGTGCCAACGGGAAGTAGTTGGCAAGCACCTTATCGTCGCGGGCCCCAGCATCTTATATCGCGATGGTGTAGATGCTGAGGAACTCTTACGGGTGAGTCTTGCCGTTGTACTCGCCAAAGTCGGGCTTGAACATACGGTGTGAGGGCCACTGGAACTGCCGCAGCTCACGGGTGAAAGCCGGACAACTCACCTCGTAGGGTAGGCCACCGTAGCCTCCCGGCGCTGGGTGGTCCATAGCAGGCCCTGCCCGCCTGTCCGACTGGTGGCGCGCGTCACGTCGGCGCTCGATGGTAGTTCGAGCATCCTCATGAACCTGCTCCCGAAGGACATGACGCTGATCGCGGTTGGTTCACGGGTCGGACGATGCGATGGAGATATCATCATGAGCATCCTCACGACAAACCGACGCCCGGGGTGGCCGGGATGGAGGAGCGAAGTGCATCGTGGCTGCATCTCCTCCGGCACGGCCTCCGCTGGCATGCGGTGGCCCGGCAGAGCAACGGCCTACGGGTCCTGCCGGCCGCAACTCATCGTTTTTGGCGATGCCAACGAGGCTCCGGACGGTGGCCCTCCATTCGTCGAGATTCTTTGCGGCGGGAGGAAAATCGAGGAGCAGCTGCACGCGTGCTAGGCTTCTGCTGGCGTGGGTGGCAGCGAAAGCTGGGTGGACCGCAATGCGCCTTGACTTCTAACCACATTGCAAGGAGCTGCATCACATCCCCGCAGCCGTTCGCCACCTCCGTCAGCACCCCGACGCGCATGATGGCCCTCCTCATCATGTGATGGGTGCACAGGACTCTTCCCATGGCGGCGCGCAGGGTCACCGGCAGGGTGACACTGCTCATCAGGCACAACCTGAGAAGAGCGCGCCGTGGGCGCCGGTGTTGGCGTCTTGGAGGTCGCCGTGTCGCCGTCCGGCGGGATGGCAGTGCCCCTGGAGGGCCCCGAGCCGCCTGTGGGGGCCCAACTCTGTCTCTGGAGCCCATGACTGGTGGCTCGTTGCCCAGCGCGTGAACAACGCCACTCACCAGGCCTGGACCACCAGGGTGATGTGGATGTTCGCGGGCCGCGCCACGGGTTCTCTCCACGACTGGCCCACTACTGGTCCGCGCCGGTACTGGCAATCTGGTCCCGGACGAACCGATCGTCGTGGTCGTCTTCTTCTTAGGAGCCATGGCGATGAAGAACATCTAGGTCAACTGCTAGACCAAGATTCTCACAATTGCGTGCCCCTACCAGGTGCGCCAAAGATGTAGGTGGGAAACGACACCTATGGGATCACTGGAATCCCTACTACGGTTGCGAGGCGGGGGATCGTGAGAAGAGCAGGACTAGCAGACAGCACAGAGGGGATTGACCCAGATTCGGGCCGCAAAGATGCGTAAAACCCTACGATCCTGCTTTAGTGGATGTATTTAGTGTTCTTGAGCTCTTAACTAGCTCTGGGTGCTACCATGTTCGAAAGAACCGAATCCTTCCCTAGTGCGCTATGGGCCTCCTTTTATAGGCGAAAGGGGCTGCCACAGTGGCACACAGGATTTGGCAAGTGCTACAGTGCTATGAGCTTATCGCTAGTATTACAGGATAAAGCGCATTCAACGCGAGGCTTAGGTGTCCCTTCACTTTATCGGGGACGGGAGCGAGGCCCGTCCCGTCCGTCGCTGCTCCTCCTTGATTTGACACATGCCCTGGCCAGCGATGCATGCGGTGCCATGTAGGCAGGCAGGCAGCTGAGGTGGTGCGGTGGTGGAGCCTCCACGAAGGGCTGCATGTTTCCATGCAGGTGCCTACCCAGCAGGTTGGGTCGACAGCTGCATGCGAATGGTGGCGGAGACTTGGCTGGCGTGGGCCTAGCAGTAGCCCTGCTAGCGCGCTTGGCGAGGGCCTTGCCGGGTGGCCCGGCAAAAGTCTTCCCGCGGCACGCCGTCATCCGCGGCAAGGACCTTGCCGGGGGTCTCGTGGGCCTCCTCGGTAAAAAACCTACCAAGGATTGTTGCCTTCCTATGCTCATTTGATCTCGACTATTCTTTGTCTTCACAAAGATCTGCATGCCACCACGGAGGTGCCTCCCAAGCCCTGTCCCAATGCGTTTGTCTAGCGTTGGTGGGCTCGAAGGTGGCTCGCTCAGCTGGTGTGGGCGAGATGCCCCGGCAAGGGTCTTGCCGGGGCCGCTGAGGCTGCATCGGCAAGGGTCCTTGCTGGGGAAACCTGCTTCGTCCATCCGATCTTTGTGGCCTTGGTCCTTGTCGTTGCTTTGTTTGTCTTGTGCGTTCGTCTTCTCTCCGGCTTCCCTTTCCTGCCCTGTTATGCATGGTCGTGGCGGGTGGCTCCGACTGCCCGTGCACAAGTAAAGGGGTCAAAAGTAGAGCCCCTACTTTTGTACACCGACACCGTGATCAGCCTTCAATGCTGACCCTGGCAGGAGCCTTGGTTCATCCTTCGTACGGTAAACTAAAGAAACCTCCGCACACGTTTCATCGTGCATGGCACTGGAATGTACTAGATATAGACCACATCCACTACGCTGCAATGGATGGCTACCTTTGTTTCAATATCTACAAGGGTTGGATGAAGAGCAAGAGACAAGTGTGCCGTTCAAGCAAAGAAGTATCGGCCTACAGGAAGAGGGACAAGGACGAAGTCGAGGACGTGGATGAGGACTCCGAGTAAGGTGGCAGTGTCGTTGCTCATGGTGGTTCTAATGCAGTTTCTACCGGATTAGTTTCTTAGTTTAATTTCAGGTGTGCTTAGTTTTATTTGAGGGTGTGTTGTGTTGAGCCCCCAGCAGAACTATGTTATGTTTCTTATCGTTACTTTAACTCCTCAGTACGTACATACTAGTATTTATTAAGTTCATATTTTAGTTTGTATAGTACTACCACTCATTTCATCACATTATATACGTACAATATATATGGCCAACATCATATAGCCAGCTGTTTAGTTGTTAAAGAATTTTAGGGCGCTTAGTTTTGTCAAAGAATTTCAGGGTGCTTAGTTTTATTTGAGGGGTGTGTTGTGCTGGACACCAGTATTGTGACTCAAATCTCTTTTGCCATGTTATAATGACATAAATACCGATGGACCAACATGAAAGGTCTCCCTCTATCTCACTATAGTACAATAAAGTGTGGGGCCTACTTGATCCCAATAGCATTCTTATTTTCCTATAAAATTATTCGCTTGGTTACTCCTGACAAGCGGTGCCACACTTATCATTGTGAGAATCGGCTTATTTTTGTCATGTAACATGGTCAACGGGTTTGACGTGAAAATAACAATGTCTAATGGCATTTTTGAGCAAACATCTAACTTAACGATGTCATTTTTGAGATATCTAATTGCATTTTTGAGCAAGCATCTCACGGATCGATGGCATTTTTGAGTAGTTGTAACTTCTAATGGCAAAACTAAGTAGTGATACACAACTAGTGGCATAAATAATAAGAACCCAAGAATTAAATAGGTATGCTAATTTATTTAATAGAATTTAGCACCCCATTTAAGCACGTACTAGCTTTTTTAATAGTACTATATGCATAATTTGATGAGGAGCGCTCTCTATATGTACCACCTTTTTTCTTTAATTTCATCTTGTTAGTTTTTCTCCATGGCGCAATCCATCAATACTACAACTGCACAAAAGTATACATTTTTTAAAAGGCTAGAGGGCGGGGCAGTCTAGCTTGGTCGGTTTCTCAAGAGGCGAGGGCCTTTGTGATTTGATGGCTCATTATTGCTGGAAGGCGGGGCCTTGTGATTTGACTGCTCGTATAAATGTGCTGACGACCTGAGGAGGAGAAAAGAACCATGCGGTATACTCAAGTTTTCCACTGGAGTAGTACTACGATGGAGGAGCACAAAACACGGCAGCCCAGTGCCATATGGTGATAAAAATGATCTAATTTGCTAGTCATCTCATTGTTAGCATTGTTCTATTCATGCCTGGTAGAGAATGTGACACATGCGGTGAAACACCCAAAGCAAAAGAAGAAAGACAGGAGCAAAAGAAGAAGGAAGATTATTACCCACAAAAAATAAGGAAGACACACACACAAGTCTGGGGTGCTGCTCTCACTACATGAAGGGTTGCTGGCCGCGGAGTCGTAACTGCTTCTTCATCGCCTCCACGACCTCCATCTCCTTGCGCGTCTGATCCGCCATCTTCTTCATTTTGTCCATGACGCGGGATTTCTCGACGCGAGCCTTCATCATCTATTCCACGGCCGCATTACGTACCTTGACAACAGCCAGGTGCTCGATGTGGAGCTTCGCCAACTCCTCCTTCTGTTCCATGACGAGGGCCTACAACATCTTCATTGAGGTACTACTATTCTCATGCAGCTTCTTCCAGCCGGCGTTCTTCTCCTTTAGCAGGTTGAGCTTGTGGCAGAGCTTTGCCTTGTCCTCCTAAAGTTGCAGGATTTCGCCGATCGCCTTCTTCTCCGAGGCAATGCTCTTCTTAAGCAGCATCACCAAGCCAGCGGTCAACTCCCCTGCTCATTGAGCTCAGCGGGCATGTCGTCGAGGCTCTCCTTCAGCAGCTCCACCAAGCCGCGGATGAACTCCTTCTACTTATTGAGGTGCTTATTGAGATGATTGGGCATGCCGTCGAGGGATAACGACTCCAAGCCGCCAGCTCGGCATGTTCGCCTCCGTGGCTAGGGCGCTCCTAGGAGCCACTGCCTGTCCGTGAGAGATCTTTCGAGGTCTCTGTGTGGTGGCGAGCCCTCTTTTTTTCCGCTAGCCTTGGTTGCCACTCCCTTGTTACGAGTAGTTCTCGACCTAGAGCTCTGCACACCGGTCATGGCAAGGATGGACGAAGAAGAAGGACTTATGAGGAGGAAGGTAGAGTAATTTTCGGTTAGGTAGTTCCCCTTTTTATAACCTAAGTACTAGCACTTGTACTAAAACCTGCATCGTGGGAACCAGTTCAGGTTTCGTACGTACTAGTAGGTGTGAGCAGGCTTGCACTTAATTGTAGCACTAGTACCTCCGAATGTGATGGGAAGAAGGTAAAGATTAATTGATTGTTTTGGTTTCGAGGCCCGAAACGCCTCCCGATGAGTTTAGTGAAACATAAATTTCAAGTACTCCCTCCATCTCAATTGACAAGCCTTGCACGTGTATCTAGGTCGTTAATGTAACTTATATAAAATAAATTGTTTAACATAAAAAATATATCATTAAAAATAGAATATTTGAAGTTTGTAATGATATATTTTTCATAATCTATGCCTCTTATTAAGTTGGTCAAATTAATGACCTAGGTACACGTGCAAGACTTGTAAACTGAGATAGAGGGAGTACTACACTGCTCAAATGTGGTCGCACAAGTCAGCAATATAACTGGTCGTACATGTCATACCAAGCTGATGCGTGTCCCTTTGGTGAGACGCGGGTCCGACCGACTGTCTGTTGGTGCGACCGACCATAAAGTATTACGCAATTGAGACTTCTGGTTGTGGCTTCGGTTGATTGTCACAACCAAGCATTCTAAAACTAGTGATAAATCAACTACCATCTTTTTCCAAACGACCAAGTATTTTCACAGGAATACAATACATATAGATGGAATGATTGTCAAGGTTGCAAACCGACATGGCATTGCAAGTTCACTGCACCGCTGGCGGGGAAGAAGGGCAGCTCACCTCGCCTACGATGCATGCCCAGCGGCGCTGCCGCAACTGGTCCTGGGATTTGGCTTCTCCTACCGCCCATTTGAACAGTTGCACCGGCTGCTCATGCAATTGCGCAGGCATGCCGTTCAATCCTCCGCATTCGACTCCGTGAATATGATCTCTGCCATTAGCCCTAGCTCGAAATCAACGCGACGCTGCTAGCTGCTGACATCCCTCAGCATCTCTCCCCTGAGATCGACTTGCGCCTCTGCCTTGTGCTGCGCCAGGCGCAGCTCCTTGGAACTTCTCTCCAATCGATGTGACGCTTCCTCGATCTGATTTGCCCTTGCTGCCCACCACCTGAAATGCAACCCTAGCATGTCCTCCGGTGCCACCGATCTGTGATTCCAGAGTAATGGGTCCCCTCTAAAACACAGGTGGGTTTCTCTCAAAGGCGGCAGTGCTACGGGCCGTAGCGAGAGGGCAGCCCGCGGGATCCTGGGATCTAAGGGATTATCGATGGCGGGATCCTCCATGGCGGGATCTGGTGGGCGAGGCGGGGAGGCGAGCCTAGGCGCTGGGAGAGCCCTACGAGGCTATGGTAAAGATAGTACTACTCCACTCCGTCCATGTTTAAATACAAAGGCCACCAACAATAGCCCTGGCAAAAATTGATCATGCTGCCTGCCTCCTGGTTTACTGGTCCCTTTTTTACCACTTTTTATGACATGCATAAATATTATGTTACTTACAAATATGGTCAAAAATTCGCACAAAATATGAAGGAGACCAATGGAAGTACTAGCAACCCATGATTTAACTACTCACATGCATGCAGTGGAGTAGTAATGTCTTTCTTCCGCCCTCACGTCCACTCAATTCGCATGTGCTATATTAATTAACCATCAATGAAGCGAAGGACTTTACACGCGTCAAATTATCACATGTGGTGGATCTTCGTACAAAACTGCATCCGCCAGTGTACCACGTGTGCGTGCGAGGGAATGAGTGTGTGCGTGGCATGCGTGCACATCTTCGCTTCGTGCATGTACCGCCGGTGTGGCTCAAAGAGGACGAGTACATTCTTTTGGAACCAGCAGCACGTCACTGGATCAATCCACACAAGGAGGTCACGACAATGCCTCCAGATGTACCACATGGCTTCATGAACTGTAAGAGAGACATCGCGTAGCATGCCATTGGAATTCTAATTTACGTGTTTTGCACAAACTCAATGTACTAGTAAGGTACACGTGCATTGCACGCATCATATTTGGAAACCAAATTGTGAATAAATACGACACTGTAGCATGTAAGTCTGAGTCATATATGCCTGATGTAGAGCTTCGTTTAATTCTTGTAGTTCATTTGAGTCAAAATCAATTAGTTTTTCTAAAAAAGCTTGGGCCTCTTTGATTCATAGGATTTCCAAAATGCAGGAATAGGAAAAACATGGGATTAGAGTGGAATGTCGTCTTCAATCCTACAGGATTGTACAAGTGTTTGATTGTGCCTAGAAAAAATGCAAGATTCTTTCAAAGAGGTTTGAGTGGATGGGATGTTTCCTATGAAATCTAGTGCAAATGAATCCTATGGAAAAAATCCTATGGTTTACAATCCTATGAATCAAACAACTAAGATAGGAAAAATTCCTAAGGATTAGAATCCTCCAAAATTCATTTGAGAATCCTTTGAATCAAAGAAGCCCTTAATCTATTTTATGATTCATGGAATTGTGTGTTGTAAAGCATGAAGTAAAAACAAATAATGGCGATTCAACTAGAAAAAAAAGTTTGGGCAGTTATGATACAGAAGATTCTAGAACAAAGGAGAAGCATTTGTGTTTTGAGGTTTGTGCATTATGCTTAAGTTCAACCATAGAGTCTGCAAGATTGTACATGTGGCAAAATCTGGTGGGGGGCTACAAGATGGTGCGAGGGGCCAAGTGGTGGGAGACTATGAAGGAGTGCACAACTGCGAGATTGATATTTAAAGAGAGGGGGCGAGAACATGCGTTGTTGCACGCAGTGGCGGAGCCATGAAAAATAAATGATCTAGGGGGGCAAGCATTGCTAATCCTTTACGAGGAGGGCCAATTCATCGACTTAAACCATTTTACCAGTAATTGTCTTATGAGAACATTCATATTAGCCTCGATATATAGTGATGTTAGGGGGGGCAGGGCCCTTGCTGCCCCCTATCTTCGCCACTATGCGCACGTATGAGAGATGAAGCCGAAGGCATGGATGATGAGAGGGGGATGTTGGATATATAATTAATGTGGGTGTATTAGCTATGTAATCCTATATAGAGAGGTATAGATTAATCGATGTGGACGTGGGAAAGAGGGTGAGACCTCACTAGATATATAGATTGATAGATTGATCGGTTTGTGTGGAAAATTGTGAAAGACCTAGCTATATACACACACATAGAGGAACATCGATCATTGCGCATGCACGTGAGAGACAAAGAATGCCCAATATGATGGAGAGGGGGAGGTGTGTGTGCGTGCCTGCATGGGAGACCGACCCGAAGAAAAAGATTGCCTGTGTGCGATGGATAATGCCGACCGGTATTGTGTGTGCATGCATGCACGAGAGAAATTTAGTGGTACAATTATAAAGAGAAGACGAGTGTGTGGGTGTAAAAGACCAGGTGAGGTCATAATCAATGTAAAGTTGAATTCAAATATTTGAATAAGATATCATGATGTTTGAAACCCATGCATGCATGAATATAACGGAGATATGCATGGTGTGGTTTGGAAACGAGCATGTTGTACTTTATACACATTGAACAAGGTCAGACTGATTTGAATTTGAGATACCGATGGCAGACATCGCTTGGCCACATTGCATCCGTGCATGGACACACTATTCTAATTGGAGATGATGGGTGGCTTTGGCATCACATATCTATATCTATGCCCCTATATATATATTATATTTTATATTTTTTATATAGTGTGCGGATAACTTTAACTTTGAAAGATGGTCGTTGGATGAGGCCAATCCGATGGTGCAGAGATGGCAAATTTGAGCACTACTGGCCGTTGGATATCATCTAGATTCACCAGATTTTGCCACATGTACAATCTAGAAGACTCCATGGTTGAACTTCAGCATAATGCACAAACCTCAAAACACAAGCGCTTCTTCTTTGTTCTAGAATCTTCCATACCAGAATTGCCCAAATGTTTTTCTAGAATCTTCCATACCAGAATTGCCCAAATGTTTTTCTACATGATTTGCCATTATTTGTTTTTACTTTATGCCTTACAACGCACAATTCCATGAATCTTAAAATAGATTAGCCTTCTTATAAAAACTAGATGATTTCAAATGAAATGAACTATAAGAATTAAACGAACATCTACATCATGCATATATGACTCAAAGCTTACATGCTATAATGTGGTACTTATTCATAATTTGGTTGCCAAATTTCATGCGTGCAATGCACGTGTACCTTACTAGTCTAAATGGTGTTTGTGTGTGTGTTGTGCGTGTTAAACACATTGTACGTAGTATATCATACATGGTTTAGATACCAAACATCTAGCTAGAGCATACATGTACTATGATTTGAATTCAATATAAAATGGATACATATATTTGAATTTGAGATCGTATGTACATGTAGTTCGTATTTATATAGGAATTTACTTCTCCTATATTCATGTCATGTGTTGTGAAGATAATATTTAGATGCTTGTATAACTAACCCGAGTACAATCCCATTCAAATACTGAAAATGTACTCAAATTTAGTCCATATGCTAGACAACACACATTGTTTTTTTATTGTTGAGGGAAGTGCAAATTGTTTTGGTACTGTACACGTTATGTTCGTTGTCCCGATTTTTTTTAGTTTGTTTTGTTGTATTTGAATGCATTTCTAGTAATATAGTAAAATGGGACATGGCTCTCTCTAGTGATGAGGTGCGAATTGTCTTTTTTTTGGTACACGCTAAGCTTGTTCTCCCGAAATTTCAAGCCGCGCCTTGTTAGAAATTTCAAGCTAGCGTCTCTGTCTATCGTGCTGCGAAACTCCCGCCTCTTCAACCCACACCTTGTTATCCCGAAATATTTAAGATATATCTTTGTCTCGTTGTGCTCCGACAACTCCCTCCTTCTTGATACGTCTCCAACGTATCTATAATTTTTGATTGTTCCAGGCTATTATATTACTTGGTTTGGATGTTTAATGGGCTTTACTATGCACTTTTATATTATTTTTGGGACTAACCTATTAACCGGAGGCCCAGCCCAAATTGCTGTTTTTTTGCCTATTTTTAGTGTTTCACAGAAAAGAAATATCAAACGGAGTCCAAACGGAATGAAACCTTCGGGAGAGTTAGTTTTGGAACAAACGCAATCCAGGAGACTTGGAGTGGACGTCAAGAAAGAAATGAGGCGGCCACGAGGCAGGGAGGCGCCCAGGGGGGTAGGCGCGCTCCCACCCTCGTGGGCCCCTCATGGCTCCCCTGATCGACTTCCTTCGCCTATTGTCGTGGTGGGCGCACGGCAGATTCCAAGGGATGGCTAAAGAGAGGAGGAGGATCGAGGGTGCTGGTGGGCTCTAGAGGCGAGGTTGGCATGCGCGGGCGCAGGACGCCGGACATACCCAGGTTCGCGGCTCTTCGGATAGATAACGCCCCTAGTCGTGCCAAGTTTGGTTGGATGATTGATAGTACAATGTTGCTCCTGGAGCTATATGGAGGAGGAAGGAAGCTGGCCAAGGCCTGGGCTGCTCCTTCTCTCCGGTACTGCTGTTTGGTGGCTAGTCCTATGCTTTTGCTTCTTGCATTTTGTCTCTGTGTGTCGTATGATGATGCCGATGCGATGCCCCTATGGGTGTGGGTTCCTGGGGGGTTTTATAGATCAACCCACCCAGGGTTACAATGGTAATATGCCGAGTTGGTGGATCCGTATTGTTGGTGCACGGGACTCCAAGCTGGGTCCCGCTTGTGGGCTTGTGGTTCGCCGAGTTCCCCTAGGCACGGGCCCCGCGGGCCTAGGGGGGCTGTGCGCCGTCTTGTCGATCATCGGGGCGTCGCCGAGTCGAGTCGTGTATGGTGTTCTCCGTCAGGCTGCCGCTTGCTGTCGTCAGTGGTGAGGGCGGGAGCACTGTTTCCATGCCAGCCTTGGTCAGTGGGTAGGTGAGGGGCACTATTGCCACGCCCCAGCTGACCACAGGCATGCTGGAAACACTGCTCTCTTGGTCATCGGTGGTTTAGGTCTCGTCCCATCGTACGGTCTGGATGGGACGGGAGCTGACCCGTGGCTGGGTTGCCGTGGACGCCACGGGTGGTGCTGGCTTGCCGTGGAAGCCTTGGTTGCGCTAGGTCGAGTTGCCTTGCGCCAGTTGCTATGGCCGGGTTGACATACCTTGTCGTGTCAGAGAGTTTGGCCGGGTCGCGGGCCCTGTCGGGTCAAGCGACCCGACCAAGCGCGTGCCGGCTTGCGGGGTGATGCGGGCCCCGCTATTTTTGAAGAGGATCCAAGTTCCGTTGCCTGCCCGGGGTTCATCCCCCGACACCTATATATACTCATATACCCTGAAAACATCAAGGGGCACCATGAAACCCTATTTCCACCACCGCAGCCTTCTGTACCCGTGAGATCCCATCTTTGGGCCTTTTCCAGCGCTCTGCCGAAGGGGGAACCGATCACAGAGGGCTTCTACATCAACACCATAGCCTCTCCGATGAAGTGTGAGTAGTTTACCACACACCTTCGGGTCCATAATTATTAGCTAGATGGCTTCTTCTCTCTCTTTGGATCTCAATATAAAGTTCTCGATCTTCTTGGAGATCTATTAGATGTAATTCTTTTTGCGGTGTGTTGGTCGAGATCTGATGAATTGTGGGTTTATGATCAAGATTATCTATGAACAATATTTGAATCTCCTCTGAATTCTTTTATGTATGATTGGTTATCTTTTTAAGTCTCTTCGAATTATGAGTTTGGTTTGGCCTACTAGATTGATCTTTCTCGCAATGGAGAAGTGCTTAGCTTTGGGTTCAATCTTGCAGTGTCCTTTCCTAGTGACACTAGGGGCAGCAAGGCACATATTGTAATGTTGCCATTGAGGATAAAAAGATGGGGTTTATATCATATTGCTTGAGTTTATCCCTCTACATCATGTCATCTTGCCTAATGCGTTACTCTGTTCTTATGAACTTAATACTCTAGATGCATGCTGGACAGCGGGCGATGTGTGGAGTAATAGTAGTAGATGCAGAATCATTTCGATCTAGTTGTCGCAGACGTGATGCCTATATACATGATCATGCCTAGATACTCTCATAACTATGCACTTTTCTATCAAGTGCTCGATAGTAATTTGTTCACCCACCGTAATACTTATGCTATCTTGAGAGAAGCCACTAGTGAAACCTATGGCCCCCGAGTCTATTTTCCATCATATAAGTTTCTGATCTACTTTATTTCGCAATCTTTACTTTCCAACCTATATCATAAAAATATGAAACTATTTATTATCACTATCAGATCTCACTTTTGCAAGTGGCCCTGAAGGGATTGACAACCCCTTTATCGCGTTGGTTGTAATGTTCTTATTTGTTTGTGTAGGTACGAGGGATTTGAGTGTAGCCTCCTACTGGATTGATACCTTGGTTCTCAAAAACTGAGGGAAATACTTACGCTACTTTGCTGCATCACCCTTTCCTCTTCAAGGGAAAACCAACGCATGCTCAAGAGGTAGTAATAAGGATTTCTGGTGCCGTTGCCGGGGAGGTCTACGCACAAGTCAAGACATACCAAGTACCCATCACAAACTTTTATCCCTCGCATTACATTATTTTCCATTTGCCTCTCATTTTCCTCTCCCCCACTTCACCCTTGCCTTTTTATTTGACCTCTCTTTCCTGTTTGCCTCTTTTTCGCTTGCTTCTTGTGTCGTCGTTCGTCGTCATTGCTAGCTCTTTCTTCCTTCCTTCGTCTCCCAATTTTGAAGTCCTCCACTTCAAACAAAGAAAAGGAGAAAACTTAAAAGATGCTTGGTATAGGATGTTAGAATCCTATCATAGTTGCATTATAGAAGGATATTTCAAGATTTTGCTTCGCAATTTTTATGTTGGGCTAACCATATCCCATGGACAACTGCTTGATTTTGCCGCCAAATGGAATTTTATTGAAATTGATCCTAGTTTTGCTTATAATCTATAGAGGGGATAGTAGGAGTACTTCCCCTACAAAAGGGACCACCCCTTACGCAAGAAGGAACCCAAATCTTAGAGAAATTATGTGAACTGCAAAAATCTATTGAACCTCTTAAAAATGTTGGTGGGAATCTCAACCGCATGAATACTTTAATTACACTTTGCAATAAGCAGTTGGATGCTCCAGATCTAAAGATCTCCAAGCATGAAGGAAAACTCAAAGAACCTCCCGGATCCGAGCATAACTCCATTATAAAGACAAATACCAAAGATGGCAATACTTAGATCTATTCTCGCTTTTATGCCTAGCTAGGGGCGTTAAACGATAGCGCTTGTTGGCAGGCAACCCAATTTTATTTTTGTTCCTTGATTTTTGTTCCTTTTTAGTAATAAATAATTCATCTAGCTTCTGTTTAGATGTGTTTTTATGTTTTAATTAGTGTTTGTGCCAAGGAGAACGTATAGGATCATCTTGGGTGATAGTTAATTTGATCTTTTTGAAAAACAGAAACTTTTGCACACACGATAATAATTTTAATAAATCACAGGAACGTTCTTTTCAGTTGATTCTTTTTCCAGAAGATTAAGACACAAATTTCCTAGGACTTCTATTTTGGTCGGATTTTTAGGGTTCCAGAAGTATTCGAAAGTTATAGATTACTACAGACTGTTCTGTTTTTGAAAGATTCTGGTTTTCGTGTGTTGTTTGCTTATTTTGATGAATCTATGGCTACTATGGGCGGGGCTTTCGAACCATAGAGAAGTTGGAATAAAGTAGGTTTAAAACCAATATAAAAGAATGAGTTCATTACAGTACCTTAAAGTGGTGGTTTGTTTTCTTGCACTAACGGAGTTCATGAGATTTTCTGTTGAGTTTTGTGTTGTGAAGTTTTCAAGTTTGGGGTAAAGATTTGATGGATTACGGAATAAGGAGTGGCAAGAGCCTAAGCGTGGGGATTCCCAGGGCACCCCAGGGTAAAATTCAAGGACAACCAAAAGCCTAAGCTTGGGGATGCCCCGGAAGGCATCCCCTCTTTCGCCTTCGTCTATCGATAACTTTCTTTGAGGCTATATTTTTATTCACCACATGATATGTGTTTTGCTTGGAGCGTCTTGTATGATTTGAGTCTTTGCTTTTTAGTTTACCACAATCATCCTTGCTGTACACACCTTCTGGGAGAGACACACATGAATCGGAATTTATTAGAATACTTTATGTGCTTCACTTATATCTTTGAGCTAGACAATTTTACTCTAGTGCTTCACTTATATCTTTTTAGAGCACGGCGGTGGATTTATTTAATAGAAATTATTGATCTCTCATGCTTCACTTATATTATTTTGAGAGTCCTTTAGAACAGCATGGTATTTGCTTTGGGTTATAAAATTAGTCCTAATATGATGGGCCTCCAAGTTGGCTATAACAAAAACTTTTATATAAAGTGCATTAAATACTATGATAAAATTGATACTTGATAATTGTTTTGAGATATAAAGGTGGTAATGTTAGAGTCATGCTAGTTGGGTAATTATGAAATTGAGAAATACTTGTGTTAAAGTTAGCAAGTCCCGTAGCATGCACGTATGGTGAATGTTGTGTGACAAATTTGAAGCATGGGGTGTTCTTTGATTGCCTTCTTTATGAGTGGAGGTCGGGATCGCGCGATGGTTAACTCCTACCAACCATTCCCCTAGGAGCATGCGTAGTAGTACTTTGCTTCGAGGGCTAATGAACTTTTGCAGTAAGTATATGAGTTCTTTATGACTAATGTGAATCCATGGATTATACGCACTCTTACCCTTCCGCAATTTGCTAGCCTCTACGGTACCGTGCATTGCCCTTTTCTCACCTTGAGAGTTGGTGCAACCTTCGCCGGTGCATCCAAACCCCATGATATGATACGCTCTATCACACATAAACCTCCTTATATCTTCCTCAAAACAGCCACCATACCTACCTATTATGGCATTTCCGTAGCCATTCCGAGATATATTGCCATGCAACTTTCCACCGTTCTGTTTATTATGACACACTCCATCATTGTCATATTGCTTTTGCATGATCATGTAGTTGACATCGTATTTGTGGCAAAGCCACCTTTATAATTCTTTCATACATGTCACTCTTGATTCATTGCATATCCCGGTACACCGCCGAAGGCATTCACATAGAGTCATATTTTGTTCTAAGTATTGAGTTGTAATTCTTGATTTGTAAATAAATAGAAGTGTGATGATTTCCATTAATAGAGCATTGTCCCAAGTGAGGAAAGGATGATGGAGACTATGATTCCCCCACAAGTCGGGATGAGACTCCAAACTTTATAAAAAATAAAAGAGGCCAAAGAAGCCCAAATAAAAAAAGAGGCCAAAGAAGCCCACCAAAATTAAAAAAGAGAAAAAAGAAAGAAAAGAGAGAAGGGACAATGTTACTATCCTTTTTCCACACTTGTGCTTCAAAGTAGCACCATGATCTTCATGATAGAGAGTCTCTTATGTTGTCACTTTCGTATACTAGTAGGAATTTTTCATTATAGAACTTGGCTTGTATATTCCAATGATGTGCTTCCTCAAAATGCCCTAGGTCTTTGTGAGCAATCTGCACACCCACTTAGTTTCTTCATACATGTATAGCTCTAGTGCATCCGTTGCAAGGCAATCCCTACTCCTCGTATTGACATCAATTGATGGGCATCTCCATAGCCCGTTGGTTAGCCGCGTCAATATAAGACTTTCTCCTTTTTTCTCTTCTCACATAATCTCTATCATCATACTCTACTCCACCCATAGTGCTATATCCATGGCTTACGCTCATGTATTGCGGGAGGGTTGAAAAGGCTGAAGCGCGTTAAAAAGTATGAACCAATTGCTTGGCTGAAACCGGGTTTGTTCATGATGGGAGCATTTTGTGTGACGAAAATGAAGCATGACCAAACTATATGATTTTGTAGGGATAGGCTTTCTTTGGCTATGTTATTTTGATAATACATGATTACTTTGCTAGTATGCTTGAAGTATTACTATTTTTATGTCAATATTAAACTTTTATCTTGAATCTTTTGGATCTGAACATTCATGCCACAATAAAGAAAATTACATTGAGAAATATGCTAGGTAGCATTCCACATAAAAAAAATCTGTTTTTATCATTTTCCTACTCGAGGACAAGCAGGAATTAAGCTTGGGGATGCTTGATATGTCTCCAACGTATCTATAATTTTTGTTTGTTCCATGCTATTATATTACCTGTTTTGGATGTTTAATGGGTTTACTATGCACTTTTATATTATTTTTGGAACTAACCTATTAACCGGAGGCCCAACCCAAATTGTTGTTTTTGCCTATTTTCAGTGTTTCATAGAAAAGGAATATCAAATGGAGTCCAAACGGAATGAAACCTTCAGGAGAGTTATTTTTGGAACAAACGCAATCCAGGAGACTTGGAGTGGACGTCAAGAAAGAAACGAGGCGGCCAGGAGGCAGGGAGGCGCGCCCAGGGGTAGCGCGCCCCCACTCTCGTGGGTCCCTCGTGGCTCCCCTGACTGACTTCCTTCACCTATATATATTCATATACCCTGAAAACATCCAGGGGCACCACGAAACCCTATTTCCACCACCGCAACCTTCTGTACCAGTGTGATCCCATCTTGGGGCCTTTTTCGGCGCTCCGCGGGAAGGGGGATCGATCACGGAGGGCTTCTACAACAACACCATAGCCTCTCCGATGAAGTGTGAGTAGTTTACCATAGACCTTCAGGTCCATAGTTATTAGCTAGATGGATTCTTCTCTCTCTTTGGATATTAATACAAAGTTCTCCTCAATCTTCTTGAAGATCTATTCGATCTAATTCTTTTTGCAGTGTGTTTGTCGTGATCCGATGAATTGTGGGTTTATGATCAAGATTATCTATGAACAATATTTGAATATCCTCTGAATTCTTTTATGTATGATTGGTTATCTTTGCAAGTCTCTTCGAATTATCAGTTTGGTTTGGCCTACTAGATTGATCTTTCTTGCAATAGGAGAATTGCTTAGCTTTGGGTTCAATCTTGCGGTGTCCTTTCCCAGTGACAGCAGGGGCAGCAAGGCACGTATTGTATTGTTGCCATCGAGGATAAAAAGGTGGGGTTTATATCATATTGCTTGAGTTTATCCCTCTACATCATGTCATCTTGCCTAATGCGTTACTCTGCTCTTATGAACTTAATACTCTAGATGCAAGCTGGGTAGCGGTCGATGTGTGGAGTAATAGTAGTAGATCCGGAATCATTTCGATCTACTTGTCGCAGACGTGATGCCTATATACATGATCATTCCTAGATATTCTCATAACTATGCACTTTTCTATCAATTGCTCGACAGTAATTTGTTCACCCACCATAATACTCATGCTATCTTGAAAGAAGCCACTAGTGAAACCTATGGCCCCCGGGTCGATTTTCCATCATATAAGTTTCAAATCTACTTTATTTTGCATTCTTTACTTTCCAACCTATATCATAAAAGTACCAAAAATATTTATTATCTCTATCAGATCTCTCTTTTGCAAGTGGCCATGAAGGGATTGACAACCCCTTTATCGCGTTGGTTGCAATGTTCTTATTTGTTTGTGTAGGTACGAGGGATTTGAGTGTAGCCTCCTACTAGATTGTTACCTTGATTCTCAAAAACTGAGGGAAATACTTACGCTACTTTGCTGCATCACCCTTTCCTCTTCAAGGGAAAACCAACGCATGCTTAAGAGGTAGCAAGAAGGATTTCTGGCGCCGTTTCCGGGGAGGTCTACGCACAAGTAAAGACATACCAAGTACCCATCACAAACTCTTATCCCTCACATTACATTATTTTCCATTTGCCTCTCGTTTTCCTCTCCCCCACATCACCCTTGCCGTTTTATTTTCCCTCTCTTTCCTGTTCGCCTCTTTTTCGCTTGCTTCTTGTGTCGTTGTTCGTCGTCATGGCTAGCTCGTTCTTCCTTCCTTCATCTCCCGATTCCTCCACTTCAAACAAAGACAAGGAGAAAACTTAAAAGATGATTGGTGTAGGATGTTAGAATCCTATCGTAGTTGCATTATAGAAGGAGATTTCAAGATTTTGCTTCGCAATTTTTATGCTGGGCTAACCATATCCCATATACAACTGCTTGATTTTGCCGCCAAAGGGAATTTTATTCTAATTGATCCTAGTTTTGCTTATAAAATTATAGAGGGGATAGTAGGAGTACTTCCCCTACAAAAGGGACCACCCCTTACTCAACAAGGAACCCAAATCTTAGAGAAATTATGTGAATTGCAAAAATCTATTGAACCTCTTAAAAATGTTGGTGGGAATCTCAACCGCATGAATACTTTGATTACACTTTGCAATAAGCGGTTGAATGCTCTAGATCCAAAGATCTCCGAGCATGAAGGAAAACGCAAGGAACCTCCCAGATCCGAGGATAACTCCATTAAAAAGACAAATACCAAAGATGGAAATACTTAGATCTATTCTTGCTTTTATGCCTAGCTAGGGGCGTTAAACGATAGCGCTTGTTGGGAGGCAACCCAATTTTATTTTTGTTCCTTGCTTTTTGTTACTTTTTAGTAATAAATAATTCATCTAGCTTCTGTTTAGATGTGTTTTTATGTTTTAATTAGTGTTTGTGCCAAGGAGAACCTATAGGATCATCTTGGGTGATAGTTAATTTGATCTTGCTGAAAAACAGAAACTTTTACACGCACGAGAATAACTTTAATAAATCACAATAAAGTGCTTTTCAGTTAATTATTTTTGCAGAATATTAATACACAAATTGCCTAGCACTTCCTATTTTTGGTAGGATTTTTAGGGTTCCAGAAGTATTCGAAAGTTACAGATTACTACCGATTGTTCTGTGTTTGACAGATTCTGGTTTTCATGTGTCGTTTGCTTATTTTGATGAATCTATGGCTAGTATCGGGGGGGGGGGGTATGGACCATAGAGAAATTGGAATACAGTAGGTTTAACACCACTATAAAAGAATGACTTCATTATAGTACCTTAAAGTGGTGGTTTGTTTTCTTGCACTAACGGAGCTCGTGAGATTTTCTGTTGAGTTTTGTGTTGTGAAGTTTTCAAGTTTTGGGTAAAGATTTGATGGATTATGGAATAAGGAGTGGCAAGAGCCTAAGCTTGGGGATTCCCAAGGCACCCCAGGGTAATATTCAAGGACAACCAAAGGCCTAAGCTTGGGGATGCCCCGGAAGGCATCCCCTCTTTCGTCTTCATCTATCGGTAACTTTACTTGAGGCTATATTTTTATTCACCACATGATATGTGTTTTGCTTGGAGCGTGTTCTATGATTTGAGTCTTGCTTTTTAGTTTACCACAATCATCCTTGTTGTACACACCTTCTGGGAGAGACACACATGAATCGAAATTTATTAGAATACTCTATGTGCTTCACTTATATCTTTTGAGCTAGACAATTTTGCTCTAGTGCTTCACTTATATCTTTTTAGAGCACGGCGGTGGTTTTATTTTATAGAAATTATTGATCTCTCATGCTTCACTTATATTATTTTGAGAGTCCTTTAGAACAGCATGGTATTTTCTTTGGGGTTATAAAATTAGTCCTAATATGATGGGCATCCAAGTTGGGTATAATAAAAACATTCATATAAAGTGCATTAAATACTATGATAAAATTGATACTTGATAACTGTTTTGAGATATAAAGGTGGTAATGTTAGAGTCATGCTAGTTGGGTAATTATGAAATTGAGAAATACTTGTTTAAAGTTAGCAAGTCCCGTAGCATGCACGCATGGTGAATGTTGTGTAACAAATTTGAAGCATGGGGTGTTCTTTGATTGCCTTCCTTATGAGTGGAGGTCGGCATCGCGCGATGGTTAACTCCTACCAACCCTTCTCCTAGGATCATGCGTAGTAGTACTTTGCTTCGAGGGCTAATGAACTTTTGCAATAAGTATATGAGTTCTTTATGACTAATGTGAGTCCATGGATTATACGCACTCTTACCCTTCCGCAATTTGCTAGCCTCTACGGTACCGTGCATTGCCCTTTTCTCACATTGAGAGTTGGTGCAAACTTCGTCGGTGCATCCAAACCCCGTGATATGATACACTCTATCACACATAAACCTCCTTATCTCTTCTTCAAAACAGCCACCATACCTACCTATTATGGCATTTCCATGGCCATTCCGAGATATTTTGCCATGCAACTTTCCACCGTTCCGTGTATTATGACACGCTCCATCATTGTCATATTGCTTTTGCATGATCATGTAGTTGACATCGTATTTGTGGCAAAGCCACCTTTAGAATTCTTTCACACATGTCACTCTTGATTTTGCATATCCCGGTACACCGCCGAAGGCATTCACATAGTGTCATATTTTGTTCTAAGTATTGAGTTGTAATTCTTGAGTTGTAAATAAATAGAAGTGTGATGATTTCCATTAATAGAGCATTGTCCGAAGTTAGGAAAGGATGATGGAGACTATGATTCCCCCACAAGTCGGGATGAGACTCCGAACTTTATAAAATAAAAGAGGCCAAAGAAGCCCAAATAAAAAAAGAGGCAAAAGAAGCCCACCAAAATTAAAAAAAGAGAAAAAAAGAAAAAAAAGAGAGAAAAAGAGAGAAGGGACAATGTTACAATCCTTTTTCCACACTTGTGCTTCAAAGTAGCACCATGATCTTCATGATAGAGAGTCTCTTACGTTGTCACTTTCATATACTAGTGGGAATTTTTCATTATAGAACTTGTCTTGTATATTCCAATGATGGGCTTCCTCAAAATGCCCTAGGTCTTCGTGAGCAAGATGCACACACAGTTAGTTTCTTTTGATGAGCTTTCATACATTTATAGCTCTAGTGCATCCGTTGCATGGCAATCCCTACTCCTCGTATTGACCTCAATTGATGGGCATCTCCATCGCCAGTTGATTAGCCGCATCAATATGAGACTTTCTCCTTTTTTGTATTCTCACATAATCCCTATCATCATACTCTACTCCACCCATAGTGATATATCCATGGCTTACGCTCATGTATTGTGGGAGGGTTGAAAAGGCTGAAGCGCGTTAAAAAGTATGAACCAATTGCTTGGCTGAAACCGGGGTTGTGCATGATGGGAGCATTTTGTGTGACGAAAATGAAGCATGACAAACTATATGATTTTGTTAGTATGCTTGAAGTATTACTATTTTTATGTCAATATTAAACTTTTATCTTGAATCTTTTGGATCTGAACATTCATGCCACAATAAAGAAAATTACATTGAGAAATATGCTAGGTAGCATTCCACATAAAAAAATCTGTTTTTGTCATTTACCTACTCAAGGACGAGCAGGAATTAAGCTTGGGGATGCTTGATACGTCTCCAACGTATCTATAATTTTTGTTTGTTCCATGTTATTATATTACCTGTCTTAGATGTTTAATGGGCTTTACTATGGAATTTTATATTATTTTTGGCACTAACATATTAACCGGAGGCCCTACCCAAATTGTTGTTTTTGCCTATTTTCAGTGTTTCGCAGAAAAGGAATATCAAATGGAGTCCAAACGGAATGAAACCTTCGGGAGAGTTATTTTTTGAACAAACGCAATCCTGGAGACTTGGAGTGGACATCAAGAAAGAAACGAGGCAGCCACGAGGCAGGGAGGCGCGCCTAGGGGGTAGCACGCCCCCACACTCGTGGGTCCCTCGTGGCTCCCCTGACCGACTTCCTTCACCTATATATATTCATATACCCTGAAAACATCCAGGAGCACCACGAAACCCTATTTCCACCGCCGCAACCTTCTGTACCCGTGTGATCCCATCTTGGGGCCTTTTCCGGTGCTCCGCCGAAGGGGGAATCGATCACGGAGTGCTTCTACATCAACACCATAGCCTCTCCGATGAAGTGTGAGTAGTTTACCACAGACCTTCGGGTCCATAGTTATTAGCTAGATGACTTCTTCTCTCTCTCTTTGGATCTTAATACAAAGTTCTCCTCGATCTTCTTGGAGATCTATTCGATGTAATTCTTTTTGCGGTGTGTTTGTCAAGATATGATGAATTGTGAATTTCTGATCAAGATTATCTATGATGAATATTTGAATCTCCTCTGAATTCTTTTATGTATGATTGGTTATCTTTGCAAGTCTCTTCGAATTATCAGTTTGTTTTGGCCTACTAGATTGATCTTTCTTGCAATGGGAGAAGTGCTTAGCTTTGGGTTCAATCTTGCGGTGTACTTTCCCAGTGACAGTAGGGGCAGCAAGGCACGTATTCTATTGTTGCCATCAAGGATAAAAAGGTGGGGTTTATATCATATTGCTTGAGTTTATCCCTCTACATCATGTCATCTTGCCTAATGCATTACTCTGCTCTTATGAACTTAATACTCTAGATGCATGCTGGATAGCGGTCGATGTGTGGAGTAATAGTAGTAGATGCGGAATCATTTCGATCTACTTGTCGCGGACGTGATGCCTATATACATGATCATGCCTAGATATTCTCATAACTATGTACTTTTTTATCAATTGCTCGACAGTAATTTGTTCACCCTCCATAATACTTATGCTATCTTGAGAGAAGCCACTAGTGAAACCTATGGCCCCCGGGTCTATTTTCCATCATATAAGTTTCCGATCTACTTTATTTTGCAATCTTTACTTTCCAATATATATCATAAAAATACCAAAAATATTTATTATCTCTATCAGATCTCACTTTTGCAAGTGGCCGTGAAGGGATTGACAACCCCTTTATCGCGTTGGTTGCAAGGTTCTTATTTGTTTGTGTCGGTATGAGGGATTTGAGTGTAGCCTACTACTGGATTGATACCTTGGTTCTCAAAAACTGAGGGAAATACTTATGCTACTTTGCTGCACCGCCCTTTCCTCTTCAGGGGAAAACCAACGCATGCTCAAGAGGTAGCACATCTCAACCCGCGCCTTGCTATTCAAAAATTACAACGCGCGCGAAAACTCCCACCTCCTGTGAAATCCCGACACGCGAAATGCCCGTGATACCCCTGAACTGAAAGAACTGCCTCAAATCGGTGGGGGGTACTTTTGTAACTTACCCCACATTTCGGACAAGCGCGTCCCTAAGCTATGATTCCCCACTCCCATCCCATCCGCCCACCCATTCGTACACCGAGGCCATGAAAACCCGCGAAGCCCCACACCCTCCTCCGTCCGCCATCTAGCCGAAGCCTCTTTCCCAACAACGTCGTCCACAGCAACACCACGATGTCCCTCCACCGTACCGAATGAGGATCCGTTGTCAATCTCGTCGTCCAGCCAGTTCAGCCACCCCGTCCTCCACCTCCTAGGAGCTGCCCCGATGTTCCCCTCGTCTTTTGCGCCACCTCCATGACCACACCGCCGTCTTTACCTGTACCACCGGAAGAGTAGCATCATCACCATTTCCTCAGATGAAGCTGCGGCCTAATCGGCGCCACCAAAGAGGTTGTACACTAATCGCCGCATTTTATTCTTGATTCAATCTCATGATGCTGCTGGCGCTCGGTCCCGAGCCAACACGGCGCGGCTCCATCCACGGTAGCGTCGCCGGCCACTTCCTCCACGACATCGCTCCCTCGGCGGTGACGTCCACATCAGTAGGAGTTGTTGCTGCTTTAGCTCTCGCTCGTGCTGCTCCTCTGATCTTGCTCTCGGTCCCCTGCCTGGTATGCTCTTGCTGTTTCTCTTGCTCTTTCTTGCGATGCTGCTCCGATCTAGCTACACTTCAGTCGACTGAATCGACTTTTGGGTCAGTCAATTTTCAGGGGGTGGGGGGGCTCGCCAGATTTAAGGAAGA
>NC_041385.1:550509377-550523212 GCF_002162155.2 Triticum dicoccoides
TTAAGGGTGGGGGCGGTGGTCGTCGGCGGTGGTGGGGCGGTAGCATGGGGATCGCTGGAGAAAAAGCTTGCCACGGGAGGGCCTAGAGGGATGGCCGGGGCGGTGGACCGATGGTGGGGAGCTGTTTCGGGGCGGGGCGGCGCACCACCGGCCGCGGGCAGTGGGGGTGACTGTTTGGCCGGTGGTGGCTGGCGGCACAGGGGGTGGGGGTTGAAGATGAACTGCAGGCCCTTGATTTCGTATCCAACGGCTGGAAAATCAACTGACCAGAGATGAAAAAGTCAGTCGATTGACGTGTAGCCTCACCTGATACTGCTACACGACCAGCTACCCTGGCTCTCGCACGCGTTGCTGCTGCTGCTGCTGTTGCTACTGCTTTTCTGCTACTAGTGCATTCAGTTTCGACAGTAAAATTCAGTTTCGACAGCAAAATTCAGTTTCGACAGTTAAGTTCAGTTTCGACAATTAAATTTAGTTTCGACAGTTAAGTTCAGATATGAACGGCTGATGTATTTTACATCTAGCATTTTTAGGTTATGTATTTGATGTCATCTATTGGAGATGCTATTAGAATTCCACTCAGGTTAACGTTGTCTCTCTTGTCCTGCTTCATCCTCGGCGTCGTACAACTCACCGGAGCTGCTCCAATGATGAAACCCTCCATCTCAACGAAGCAGTACCCCGGACTCCATCTCCATACACCTAAGATCTTCTTTCCCTCCTCAGACAACCAAGTCAGTCAGAGCATCCTCACTGACCAACCCAATCGCGTTGAGATCGACATGGCTTCGCCAAAGAGGTTGTACACTTGTTGCATCTCTTTTTTACTCTACATGTTATATATATTGTCCACTGAGCACACGTAGTAACGTGAAATACGATTATTTTATCCTACTATGTGATAAGCAGTGAGGTACCAGGAAACTTAGCTATCCGTGATGGACTCTCTTGAACACCATCATTATTTATCTCTGCGCGTTTGAGCTATGCATTTGTTGATGGGCCTCGGAGTTGAGCTAGTAGGGCAGTGTCCTGGGTCCAAAGTAATAGAAGTAGCACAAAAACATTTTTTTAGTGTAGGCTTTTCCTTGCTCAAGCCTGCCTACTAGAATCGCTAGTGCTTGAAAGGAAAAGTGAAGGAAAAACAGAGGAATTGGAAAGTTTCCTATGGTACTACTATTCATTAATTTGGTTCAAAGGAATGGAGCAAAGGAAAACTGTAGGATTTGTTCCTTTAGTGTCTCCTTGAAAGAAAAACCGTAGGAATTTTAATTTCCACTTGTCCTCCTTTTCAAATTCCTATTCATGAAGCACAAGACTAAGATATAGTAGCATAATAGCATTATAACCGTACATTTTCTTGTGGTTCGACTTAATCTCACCATGCTTCTTTGCATCTTGTGATCTTCCAATTCTTGTGAATCAAACACCCAGATTGGGAGAAATCATGTGTTTTTAAATTCTCTATTTTACACCTGCATTCCTATCCTATTACTGTCTATTTCCCATCCCTGCATTGTTAGAATCCTCAAATTCAAACAAGATCTTACACAATTACTTCTGTTACAGATATGTGTCAAAGACAACCATGTGTGGTTTGTCTTGCTCCTGCGGTGCTGTGTTCCACCCCAGCTCAGCTGCTCCAACAATGGAAGGGTTCACCATAGTAGGGATCCCCTCTCCAAACTGTCTTTCGCTACCTCAGATCTTCTTCCCTGCCGCCGGCAGCCACGACAACTGCATTACCATCATCAACTGAGCAGATGATCTTGAGGACTACACGAGTCCGCAAGAGAGGTCGCACTCTTCCATGTCTGCTTACGTTATGCATCACTTAATATGATGACATGCTAATTTATCTTCGTGTTCACCTATTAGACTTCGAGTCAGGTCGAAACTAATGCTGAATCTTGAGTTTTTAAATGGTTGTGGGGTACATATTGGGGCAGCAATCAGTACTACCTGTCTACTATCTAGTTAATCTCGGGTGTCTACTATGACTTTCATGTTGGGTGCAAACAAACATTAAAGGATCCATTATATGTATTTTTTAACTAAAGCTATTATCTGCCTGCTATCATTAGTTTTGGGTCTATCCATAGTTTGCTACCATCACTCTGGATTTGTGCATGCACTCCTTATATAATCTCACTATGTTTTATTCCTATGCATGTCGGTTATTGTACACAAGGGAACTGAACATGTAGAGCAAAAGAGACGAGCCTTGCGTGGCAATAAAATTTCATGCAGACCTCGCTCCATGGTGGGCGCAAAGGCAGCCTCCCCTCCACCCATTTCGTACTGTAATCAAGAGGAAGATAACTGTTCTGAGGGGGATTCAGAAGGAGAAGACCACTCCTATTTACCCCAGGAGGTCTTTTCTCTAACTTGGCATGCTGATGTTGGTAATATCATGCATCTGGTGCCTTGCATTGCTTACTGTATACATCAAAGATGTCATCTGCTTAGTTTAGACATGCTTTGTGTCAATGCCATCTGTTTAGTTTTTTATCGTATATGTGAATCATCAATGCCATCTTGTTTAGCCAGGCATCATATATGTGAATTTTGCAATGCCACCCTAGTTAGCCAGTCATCTTATATGTGAATTATATCATGCCATAATTTTTTTATTACGTGTTAAATTTGTTAACGATTTTAGTACATTCAATTACTCTTCTTGTGCATCAGCCAGCCATTCGGCATAGTCATGGAAAAATCTGGAGTGGAAACAAGATCTTCAAAGCAAACAATGCTATCTGACGAAGCACATGTCTTGCTGGTTACGGATAGCTCCTCAGAGGAGGATTCGGAGACAGATGACAAGTCCTATCCCCCCCCCAGAGGAGCATGCTCTAACTTGGCAGGGTTATGTTGCTCATATCATGCATATGGTATTTTTCATTGCCATGTCATTTGCCACCTGTTTAGTGTCTAATTACCATATATGTGAATTATGCAATGCCATCTTGTTGCAAGACATTATATATGTGAATTATGCAATGCTATATTGTTGCAAGGCATTATATATGTGAATTATCCAATGACATGCTGTTTAGCCAAGAGTCATATATGCGAATTATATCATGCCGTCCTTTTTTTGTATTTCTCATTGCATTCGTCGACAATGTTTATATATTCAACTGCTCTTCCTGTGCATCAGCCATTTGAATTGGTGATGGAGAAATCTGGAGTGAAAACAAGGTCTTCAGAGCAGACAATGCTACCCGCTAAAGCAGATATCTTGCCGGTTACAGATAGCTCTTCAGAGGAGGATTCAGAGGCAGATCACCAGTCCTATTATCCCCCTGAGGTGTATTCTCAAACTTAGCAGGGTTATATTACTCATATCATGCATATGTTGTATTGCAATGCTTAGTATATAAATCATATATTTGAATTATACCATGCCATGATTTTTACATAGACAACATGTATCTGAATTATGGCATGCCAACACATTTTCTAAAGACATAATATAGTTTTATCATCTCGTCCTATTTACATAGTCATCATATTTTGAATTATGTCATTCTATCCGTGAATTATATCATGCCATCATGTTTCCATCGACAACATGTTTGTGATTTATGACATGCCAACCACTTTAATAGACACATCATATAGTTATATCATGTCATCCTGTTTACATAGTCATCATATTTTGAAGTATGTCAATGTATCCTATTTAGTTAGCCATCATACATGTGAAATTATGTCATGCTATCCTGTTTAATTAGCCATCATATATGTGAAATTATGTCCTGCTATTCTGTTTGGTTAGACAACATAAATATGAATTATTTCATGCCATGTTTTCTTCCCTACTGTCCATTGCACCTGTCTATCTTACAATGTATGTACATTCCATTACTTTTCTTGTTTCTCAACCATTTCAATTGGAGGGGGTGATGGCAGTATCTGTGGGACTAAAAACACGGTCTTCAGAAAAGATCGTGCTACCTGTCGATGCAGATAGAGCCACGGTTGTACTTACCCAAGAACCAGCCCCACCACACATAACCCAGACTCACGCAGATTGTACCCCTACCCAGTTGGACAGAGAACCAGCTACACCCCTTCAAACCCCAACCCCAGCAGATCGATAGTAACCTAGTTCCAGTTGACACAGCACCGTCTCCACCACAGAGCACCCAAACACGAGCAGTTAGTAAGGCAACTGGAGTGCCCAAAGCACGAGGACCACCACTCTGAACCCCAAGTCAACGCTTAAAGCAGAAGATAAACAGTTATGTTGATTTTAGTTCTCAGGTCAGGTTCCATAGCTATGGTTCATACTACTTTGCTCTTGCATCACTGTATTTACTCATACCAACTAATTTCAAATTTGAAGGATGCAAATGAAACTCCAATGGCTCAACAGGTATGTTTTAACCTGTTTCTTTAACGTGTTTGCTGTTGTAACTTGCTCTATGTTGATTTTAGTTTCAATTGAATAAACAGTTATGTTCTCATGCCATGCACATTACAAGTGTTGTTATTGCTGTGTAGTTTCCCACACTTATATTTTGTCTATGCTGCTTTGCCTTAAATAGATATGATTCAAACTGTGTCTATCTTTATTTGGCAACAAAAACTAGAATGATATAGACCATACAGTGACCATACTACATAGATATATGTTTGTTTCTTGCTGCTACCATGTCCACCTTACTACTGAATTGGTTTACCAAAATGAGTTTCATATACTACATTGTAAACATGTGATGTGTTTGTTTGTTTCTCTTTTAGAACGCGGATAAAATATTGAAGAAGAGTACCCCGTTATGCATTGGTAAAGGAAGTAATGCAGATAAGGTTCAAGATAGTGAGACATCCCTGTTGGTCTCCAAGAAAGCTGGTAAAAACTATATTGAAGACACTGAGACAACCCCAAAGTCCTGTCTTGATGTAGTGTTCGAGTTACTGGCTACTACTACTGGCACCAACTCTTAAAACTCGCTGGCTGAATCAGTTCAGCTTCTTGAGTCTCAACTTCAAGTTGAAAGACATCAATCAGATGTTATGCGACAGGAAGCCGAAGGAATGAGGAAGTCCCTGCAGAATTCAGATGCATACTTTCTGGTGCAACAACAAGTGTTGGAGGATTTAAGCACCAAACAAGAGAAAGTGAATAAGCTTGCTAAGCATCTTGCCAGCATTATGGGTACCCATGATATTGTTTCTTGAGCTCTTCTCAAGTGGTTTCAGTTCTGGACTTGTTTTGCTGCGATGTTTATTTGCACTGGTCGCCAACTTTGACAACTAGTGTATATGATATGCTGCTTTGTTCCCTATATTTGCACTTGTGGCGAACTTTGATGCCCAGTGGATGTAATATGTGTAATAGCCGTGATAGCCTAGCGTAAGTTGCTTGCTTATTTATTTCCTTATTGTCTTGTTTATTTGTTTGCTTGTAGTTAGTGCACTTATTTTTCCACGGTTTGCTAGTGGCTGCAATAAACTATTTTTTAAAACTAGGCCACAATAACCATGGGCTACATATTTATTGTAGTTACCATGGGCCTCCTACGGGCCGTAGAAACAATGGGCCTTCTAAGGGCTGTAGAAACAATGGGCCTTCTACGGGGTGTAGAAACAATGGGCCTTCTATGGGCCGTAGACACAATGGGCCTTCTAGGGTCGTAGACACATTGGGCCTTCTACGGGCCGTATCATCAATGGGCCTTCTATGGGCCGTATGATCGATTGGCCAAACATGTGCCAATAACAGACCGCACTATGGCCATAAACGGGCTAGAGTTGGAATCATTCGTTCATGGGCCGACCATAACGGGTCGTCGTTAATCGGTCGTATTTGATGATGCTATGAAAATGGCCCAACATTTTAACGGCCCACAAATGGGCCGACTGTAACCACGGGCTGAATTTGGCCCACAAGCAGAAAATGACAATAACGGGCCGTAAGTAAATGAATGCTGGAAATGAGCCCAAGAACAAATGGGCCCTGAGAAGGCCGAAAGATAACATGGGCTGGAAACGGCCCAAAGGAATAATGGGCCGTTAATGGGTATGAAGTGATACACTGTTCATTATGGGCCAGTTTCACCACGGGACGTTAATAGGTATAAAGTGATACACTGTTCATTACGGGCCAGTTTCACCACGGGCCATTAATGGGCCAAGAGTTACAAAGGGCCACATATGGGCCAAAAGCGTCATGGGCCATACATGGGTCGGAAGTTAAAACGGCCTGGAATCATATTGGACAGCCCAGATGACGCTACTGGGCCTAATTCAGATAGGTCGTAACGGGCCCTGGGTTAGTGGGCTATAAATGGGCTATATGCGAACAAGCCGTTAACAGGCTTTCGTGGGCCGGCCCGCCACCTTTTGACCAAGTCAAACGGCGGCCTTTTAACAGGAATGGGCCTTTGTTGGGTTGTGCCACATGTCGATGTATCATAGGCTCCTTCGGTCCAATGAGTGGATGACATCTGTCCCAACGGTGAGCCGACATGTGTTTCCTCCAGCCAATGATGATTTTACACGTGGAAAATCCCCATTGGTTGGGGCTGTTAATGGGTTATCGGTTCCAAAACCGGACCGGATAGCTTAATGGCGAGCCATTACGATGGATGCCACGTTTTGACAAAAGCACTTCTATGACGCGCGATTTATCATCATGGAAGTGGACACTTCCGTGGTGATAATTTTGGTAATGTCATGGAACACTTCTACGACATCACAGGTATGACTATCTTGATTCTGTCATAAAATTGTCATGGATGTACATGCATGACAGAAAACGTGACCTACTATGACAAACACGTATCATCACGGAAGTGTATTTTTTTGTAGTGTTGTGTAAAGCATTCAGATCAAAAGCATGCTTCTGTGATTTATTAAAATTATGCCAACGACCGCAGAAGTTTCTGTGTTTTAGCAAAATCAAATCAACTATCACCATGGATCATCCCGAAGGTCTTACCTAGCTCAAACACTAATTTAATACATAAAAATATATTTACTACAAAATTAATAATGTGTATACTCATAAAAACAGAAAAGAAAATTATTGGGTTATCTCCCAACAAGCACTTTTCTTTAAAGCCTTTTAGCTAGACGTTGAGATTTGATGATGCTCACATGAAAGATAATAGTTGATACACAAAGAGAGAATGCATCATGAAGCATGTGAAAAACACATCTAAGTCTAACATACTTCCTATGCATAGGCATTTTGTAGGCAAACATATTATCAAGTCAAGAAATATCTAGCATATGCAAAGGAGAAGAATAAAACATTGACAATGTCAACATGAAGAGAGATAATTTTGTAACATGAAAATTTCTACAACCATATTTCCCTCTCTCATAATAACTACATGTGGTATCATATTCGAATTCAACAATATAGCTATCACATAACATATTCCCAACATTATCCACATGCATGCAAAGTTGACACTCTTCCAAAATAGTGGCATTATCATTAAATAAAGTCATGACCTCTCAAAGCCCACTTTTCATGAAAAATTTCATAAGATTGATCATTCTCCAAATTAATGGGGTCATTATTACCTAGAGTTGACACTCTTCCAAATCCACTTTCAATATTATCGCAAATATATTCATCATGAGGCTTAAATAAATTTTCAAGATCATAAGAAGAACCAACCCAATCATGATCATTGGAATAAGTAGTGGCCATATCAAATTTAGCATCCCCAAGCTTAGGGTTTTGCATAATATTAGCACAATTGATATTAATAGAATTTATAATAACATCATTCCAATCATGCTTTTCGTTCAAGGAGCTATGGTGAATCACTTCATAAATTTCTTTTTAGATTCACCAATTTATAGGAAAACTTCCTAAAGATAATATAGTGCACCCAACTCACTAGCATTTGGTTCATCATAATTGGATCATTTGAAATAATTAGCAAGTGGATGAGGATCCATATCAATAGATTTTTAGCAAGCAAAGATACAAGCAAATAGAAGGCACACGGTAACACAAGCAAAGATAGCAAACAAGCAAAAAAGGCAATCATAAAGAAGGCAAATATTTTTGTGTTTTTCTGAAAACGTTTTAGAAGTGGGGGAGAGGAAAACGAGAGGCAAATGGAAAATAATGTAATGCAAGAGATGAGAGTTTATGATAGATACTTGGTTGGCTTGATGTAGAAACTCTGGGCAACAGCGCTAGAAATTCTTCCTGCTGCTACTTGAGCTTGTTTGGTTTTTCCCTTGAAGAGGAAAGGGTGATGTAGCAATGTAGAGATAAGTATTTCCCTTAGTTGAGAACCAAGGTATCAATCCAATAGGAGGCACAAGCAACTCTCCAATATATGCACCTGCACAAACAATCAAACACCTGTACCCAACGCGATAAAGGAGTTATCAATCCCTCCACTGCCACTTGCAAGGATGAGATCTGATAGAGATAGATATAAAAGAAATAGAAGTAAATAAAACTCAGTGAGGTATTTTTAGGTTTTTGCTTTTATAGATCTGAAAATATATGATGGAAAATAGACCCGGGGGGCATAGGTTTCACTAGAGGCTTCTCTCTTGAATACAACATACAGTGGGTGAACAAATTACTGTTGAGGAATTGATAGAAAAGCGCATAGTTATGGCGTTATCTAAGGAAATGATCATGAATATAGTCAACACGTCCGTGACAAGTAGACCAAAACATTCTGCATCTACTACTATTACTCCACACATCGACCGACTCCTGCGTGCATCTAGAGTATTAAGTTCAAGAGAACAAAGTAATCTATTAAGCAAGATGACATGATGTAGAGGAATAAACTCAGGCAATATGATATAACCCCATCTTTTTACCCTTAATGGCAACAATAAAATACGTGCCTCACTGCCCCTTCTGTCGCTGGGAGAGGACACCACAAGATTCAACCCATCACAAAGCACCTCTCCCATTGGAAGATAGATCAATGTAGTTTGCCAAACCAAATTAATAAATCGGAGAGAAATACAAAGCTATCAAATCATGCATATAAGAATTCAGAGGAGACTCAAATAATATTCATAGATAATCTAATCATAGATCCACAATTCATCAGGTCTCAACAAACACACCACAAAAGAAGATTACATCGGATAGAACTCCAAGAACATCGAAGAGAAATGGTATTGAAGATCAAAGAGAGAGAAGAATCCATCTAGCTAATAGCTATGGACCCATAGGTCTGTGGTAAACTACTCACAAATCATCGGTAGGACAACAAGATTGATGTAGAGGCCCTCCATGATTGAATCCCCATCCGGCAGATCGCTGGAAAAAGCCCCAAGATGGGATCTGACGGGAACAGAGACTTGCGGCAGCGTAGAAGTATTTTTGTGGATGCTTATGCTGTTTGGGGAATATATTGGAATCTATAGTGCAAAGATTAGGGTTGGGGGACTCCTGAGGGGCCCACAAGCCAGCCCTCCTAGGGCGTGCCCTGAGGGCTTGTGGTCTCCTCGGGACTTTTCTGGCCCTCTCTCCAAGTCACGTAGTTGTCTTCTGGTCCAAGAAAAATCATCCCAAAAATTTTATCCCGTTTGGACTCCATTTGCTATTCCTTTCTGATAAAGCCAAAAACAAGGGAAAAACAACAACTGGTATTGGGTATTAGGTTAATAGGTTAGTCCCAAAAAATGATATAAAATAGTATGTTAATGCATATAAAACATCCAAAACAGATAATATAATAGCATGGAACAATAAGAAATTATAGATACATTGGAGACGTATCAGCGCCCCAAAGGAGGGGGCCTGGATCCCCCTGCGTGCAACGACCCGGAGTGCAATGGGTGATGGGACCAAGACCCTGGAGCGCTTAGTATGTAGACCTGTGGGGACCTCTCTGTGGAGCCTAGGTAGGACTACAATGTGTTGATCTTTTGAGGCCAGGCATGGACCCAGGAAAGTGTGTTCGGCCAGAGTAATCAAGCGTGTTGGGTAATGTGGTGCACCCCTGCAGGGAAGTTATCTATTCGAATAGCCGTGTCCACGGCAATGGACGCTTAGAGTGGTATCCTGATCTATTACAACTAGAAATGGATAGTTGAGATACATGATGGTTATGTTGGCTCCGGGATTGCTTTCTTGCAGGGATTCGAGGAAGGATCTCTAGTAATTAATTCTACAACATGCTTGTTAAATGTTAAAATGCTATTCTATACTCTTCTGAATGCTGCAAGATGCTTGAAGATGCTAGTCTTTGATAGGCTAGGCTTTCCCCTCTCTGGCATTCTGCAGTTCTGTACACAAATACTGTCCATTCCTTTGAAACTGATGCATACTTATTATAGTTCTGATGTAAGTCTTGTGAGTACTTAATTTGGATGAGTACTCACGGTTGCTTTGCTACCCTTTTCCCCCTATACCCGGTTGCTTTGATCAGATGGTCGATCCCAGGAGTTATATGCTGGCACCTTCGTCGACTACTACCACTCGGAGGATGCCTACTTCTACGTGGAGACCGCGACAACCAGGAGTAGTTAGGAGGTCCCAAGTAGGAGGCATTGCCTCTTCGATCATTGATATTTGTGCTAGCCTTATTAAGGCAGTCTTCTTTAACTTATATCTATACTCAGATATTGTTGCTTCCGCTGACACTTGTGTATCGAACTTTTGTATTCGAGCCCTCGAGGCCCCTGGCTTGTAATATGAAGCATGTATTATTTTAATGTGTGTCTAGAGTTGTGTTGTGGTATCTTCCTGTGAGTCCCGGATCTTGATCGTACACATTTGCGTGTATGACTAGTGTACGATTGAATCGGGGGCGTCACCAGTTGGTATCAGAGCCGACAGCCTGTTGGAACCCCATTTCCAACTCTTTGGCCAAAGTTGAGTCTAGTCTTTGAAAAACTGATTTACTAACATGGTTGTTTGGCTTATGGGCCCACATCGCCAATGGTGGTATTAGGATCTTTTACTCCTTGTCTATACTCTAGGCCTCTGATCTCTCTTTTATTCAGGTTAAATGGTTTTGCCAACTATAACTCTAGGTTCTCGTAAATAATTTCTCCTAGAGAGCCCCTTCATTCCAGGTTATGGCCTGCTTCACCAAAAGATTCCGATGATACCCTTCAGTATTTTCCCGGGACTTTTGCGATCGTCGCTTTTGCAATTCCCTACCTCCGATATATCCTTAATAACTTCATACACTTGTCGTTCACACAATCATTCCTAGTTGCTCTTGTTCTTACAAGGTACTTCGAATTATTCTCCGACTTTTAAGAATCCACTTTGTCGACGCCTTGCGATTCTTTGCCACATGAATACATCTACGGATAATTCCTCACACTTATCAAGGATTTGTTCATTCCTAGTTGATGAAGTGATTCATAAGATACTTTGAAATACTATCCGATCTTTCTGGTAATCCTCTCCAACTATTACTCTGCAAATACTTATCTGCTTGCATTATGGTTACTTCCATATGTCTAGCAATACTCGTTAGCATCCCCCTTCATCGTAATTTCGAGCATTTGATTCGATTTGTTTGTGAATGCTCGTGATCATCGGTCCTCATTAGAATTCTTCCCTTGGTTCAGACATCACTCCATACATGAGCTAGTTCTCGACCAGTCAAATTGTCGTCGATTGTAACCCTAAGTCTATTCAACTTATCCATCCTTTATCAGGGAGTTTGCTTCTGATCCCTTGATTTGGAAATCATAATTCCTTTGCATTTGAGCTTGAATTAGTCAGTTGTTTCTATAGTGTGATCTCCTTGCATTCCTTCTTCTTTTGGTTGAGTACCGATGCTCACAACAGATCCTTTGTTGGATTTTATCCTGTAGCGTGCTTCATATTCAATAACCTTGTGAGCCTTTCCTCGAATACATAATGCCTTTGGTAAATTCTATCCTCTGCTTTCTCAACCATGCTCTACTTTCAAGCTTGTATAAATTACTCCTGAAGTTTGCGTTATATGTTCCTAAGATGCCCCGATGGGTTGAATCTATGTCTTCCCTAAATCTGTATGAACTCGAAAGTTATGCGGGTTATACTCTACTGGATTTTTGTCAGGTAAAATTTCAACGCTACAACTTCTTCGAAAGCGAGAAGTGAATGGAAAGTTGTGTGTTAGAGAAGTGGGAGTCGACCTTGAGCCATTATGTTAATGCCCATGGACCCTATGTGGAACTTATCATGGAAGCTTCTTGTAATAATAATAATCCCCTTGTGATAAGTTCATCTTGTATCTATGTTTGGTCCTTGCAACTGTGGTTCCGGCCATGATTTTTCTCCTTTGATTCCATTTCTCGGACAAGTTGAAGTACTTTTCTTCTTCAGATCATTTCACCTGTTCAACCTCTACTATGATCTACCTTTGAGTATTACCCTCCGGTATCTCGAGAATATCATGGATTATGAGGAGTGATAATTCCCTGCTTATGTGAATGCCTCGATGTACAACTCTGTCAGTAAGACCCTGTTACTATTGTGGATGACATTTCGATAACCACTGATGGATGAGAACTTTGCCTATTGGTCCGCTTCATTCAACAAGTAGGAAAATGGTTCTCTTCGTCCCATGCCCTTGGTACCAACGTTGCTGCCAACATAATTAACAGGCTATCCTCTGACATGCCTTGCTATCATGACCGTGCAAGATGTTAGCACCCTTCCTACTTTTACCCACATGGTGGGCCCATAACCCACAGCTCCACAGGATCTAAACCTGACTCTCCTGTACACACCAGTTTCTAAAGTTATTCCTCACGCTTGGCTTCGTATGAAAATCCCGAGCCACCTTCTGAGAGACGATCTATTCTGGTATCAGATGCAATACTTATTATCACTGATCTGAACCTCTTTTCACACCCTGTTTCACACATCGGACGATTGTCTATCCGCTTGAAACTTCTTATTGTACCTTCTTTCTCTCGATGCATTTCATTTGTTCAACTCGAGAGATACTAATGAGTTCATTCATAGGATAATCCCATATGATTACCCCTTATATAATCCTATCGTTGTCGAGCTGCCCCTTACCTATACGTAAGTACGATGCAGACTCCGAAGAAAGTATGACGACTTCATCATGATGACCATAAGCAGAGAAATGAAGAGATCAACGTAGTGGATCGACCTCTTCGAGAAGGGAAACCAAGACCGAGAAGACCTATTAGAATTTCGTAACCAAATCCCTTCCCCCTTACTCCCCCTCCTAAATCTCGGGACGAGATTTCTTGTAGTGGAGAAGAATTGTGATGCCTAGATAATTAAGTAACAGTAACCTCTACTAATGTTTCCACGTCACCACGATTATTGTTGTTAATGCCGCGATTGTTCAATCCCGTTTGAATTCAAAAATCAAAATCAAGTTAAATAATAAATGTTTTCAAACATAAAAACTAAAATGTTCAAAGTGTGGCAAATAACCCCTAGATATTTTTCATGTTGAAACCATATTTTTATAAAGTATTTACATGATCTTAAATGAATAAAGTGGTGGCTAAAAACAATTATCAAATGCTTTTAAATAATAAAAAATATAAACTATTTAACTAATGTGCCAAATTATTTGTGGCAGTGCCATATTTAATAATATAAATTTAGAGCCTAGTTATGTAGTTTACAAAAGCTAAAGACTAACTTATAATAAAAACAAAAGCAAATAAGTCAGAAAAGAAAAACACCACCCCCCATGGGCCAACCGGCCTAGCTGGCCACCCCAGCCCACCTGGCTAGCTCACCTCTCCCTCTCATTATCCCCCCGACCCCCCCCACCACTGTGACCTAAACCAAGCCCCCCCCCCAACTTCCCCCATGTCTCTCTCGCTTTTGTTCCTCCTCTGCCCCCCCGATATGAATCGGGGGCACCCGTCGCCGGCACCCC
>NC_041385.1:550523753-550557910 GCF_002162155.2 Triticum dicoccoides
GCACCCCGCCGCCTGTCGCCGCCTCTACATCGCTGCCTACTGTCGAACCGCCTTCCTCGCCCCCGACGGCCTCCCCAAGCCATGTCGCCCCCTCTCTTCAGTGCACGTGAGCGCTCCCTACCCTCTCCCCCTCCCTGCCCCTGTGCTCACCGTGCCTGATCGTCTCCAACGTATCTATAATTTTTGATTGTTCCATGCTATTATATTACCCCCTTTGGATGTTTATGGGCTTTATTTTACACATTTATATCATTTTTGGGACTAACCTACTAACCGGAGGCCCAGCCCGTATTGCTGCTTTTTTGCCTATTTTCGTATTTCGAAGAAAAGGAATGTCAAACGGAGTCCAAACAGAATGAAACCTTAGGGAGCACGATTTTTGGAACGAACGTGATCCAAAGGACTTGGAGTGCAAGTCAAGGAACAATTGAGGCGGCCACGAGGGTGGAGGGCGCGCCCCCTATCTCGTGCGGCCCTCGGGCGGCCACCGACGTACTTCTTCCTCCTATATATACCCACGTACCCCGAAAACATCCAGGGAGGCAACAAAAAACAATTTCCACCACCGTAACCTTCTGTATCCGCGAGATCCCATCTTGGAGCCTTTGACGGCGCTCCGCCGGAGGGGGAATCGACCATGGAGTGCTTCTACATCAACACCATAGCCCTTCCGATGAGTTGTGAGTAGTTTACCACAGACCTTCGGGTCCATAGTTATTAGCTAGATGGCTTCTTCTCTCTTTTTGGATCTCAATACCATGTTCTCCCCCTCTCTTGTGGAGATCTATTCGATGTAACTCTTTTTGCGGTGTGTTTGTCGAGATCCGATGAATTGCGGGTTTATGATCAAGTTTATCTATGAGAAATATTTGAATCTCCTCTGAATTCTTTTATGTATGATTGAGTTATCTTTGCAAGTCTCTTTGAATTATCAGTTTGGTTTGGCCTACTAGATTGATCTTTCTTGCAATGGGAGAAGTGCTTAGCTTTGGGTTCGATCTTGCGATGTCCTTTCCCAGTGACAGCAGGGGTAGCAAGGCACGTATTGTATTGTTGCCATCGAGGATAAAAAGATGGGGTTTATATCATATTGCATGAGTTTATCCCTCTACATCATGTCATCTTTCTTAATGCGTTACTCTGTTCTTATGAACTTAATACTCTAGATGCATGCTGGATAGCGGTTGATGTGTGGAGTAATAGTAGTAGATGCAGGCAGGAGTCGGTCTACTTGGCACGGACGTGATGGCTATATACATGGTCATGCCTAGATAATCTCATAATTATTCACTTTTCTATCAATTGCTCGACAGTAATTTGTTCGCCCACCGTAATACTTATGCTATCTTGAGAGAAGCCACTAGTGAAACCTACGGCCCCCGGGTCTATCTTTTATCATATAAGCTTTCAATCTACTTTTATTTGCATCTTTACTTTTCCAATCTATATTATAAAATACCAAAAATATATTTATCTTTTCATACTATCTCTATTAGATCGCACTTTCGCAAGTGGCCGTGAAAGGATTGACAACCCCTTTATTGCGTTGGTTGCGAGTTCTTTGTTTGTTTGTGTAGGTGCGTGGGACTTTTGAGGAGCCTCCTACTGGATTGATACCTTGGTTCTAAATGCATCACCCTTTCCTCTTCAAGGAAAACCAACGCAAGCTCAGGACATAGCAAGAAGGATTTCTGGCGCCGTTGCCGGGGAGGTTTTCGCTCAAGTCAAGACATACCAAGTACCCATCACAAACTCATCTCCCTCGCATTTACATTATTTTCCATTTGCCTCTTGTTTTCCTCTCCTCCACTTCACCCTTGCCGTTTTATTCGCCCTTCTTCTTTTTGTCTTTTTGCTTTGATGTCTTACTTGGCTCGTTTGCTCGTTTGGTTGTAATAGTTGTTTATTTGTTGCTAAACAAAGAACCTAAGATCTATGGATCCTCATCTGCTTGCTAATCTTTTTAAGAGACCCAATTATGATGAACCAATTGCTAGTGAGTTTTGTGCACTATATTATCTTTATGAAGCTTTGCTCAAAATTTGTGAATCTGAAAATATGATGAAGAAATTTATGAAGAGATTCATGATAACTCCTTGAATAAAAAGCATGATTGCAATGATTTTCCTATAAATTCTCTTGATGTCAATTGTGATAATAATATGCAAAACCCTAAGCTTGGGGATGCTAGTTTTCCTATGTCTACTACTTGTTTCAATGAACATGATTGGGGTGATTCTTCTTATAACCTTGAAAATTTATTTAAGCCCCATGATGAATATGAAATTGATAATAATATTTGCAATAATATTGAAAGTGGGTTTGGAAGAGTGTCAATTTTAGATCCCACATATTTGGAGTATGTTAAATCTTATGATATTTTTGATAAAAGTGGGTTTGGACAGGTCAGGACTTTAGTTAATGTTAACCCCACTATCTTGGAAGAGTGTCAACTTTACATGCATGTGGATCGTGTTGATAATATGTTATATGATAGCTATTTTGTTGAATTTGCTTATGATCCTACATGTAATTATTGTGAGAGAGGAAAATATGGTCATAGAAATTTTTATCTTACTAAATTACCTCTCGTCATGTTGAGATTGCTATCGTCTTTTTCTTGTTCCTTGCATGTGCTAGTTTTTGCTTGCCTTGCAAATTTATTTGCTTATAATATTCCTATGCATAGGAAGTATGTTAGACTTAGATGTGTTTGTCACGTGTTTCATGATGCTCTCTTTGCGCTTCAATTCTTGTCTTTCATGTGAGCATCATTAAAATTATCAATGCCTAGCTAAAAGCGCTTGTTGGGAGACAACCCAATATTTTTCCTTGCTGTTATTCAATAAATTTTGCTTCTAACTTCTGTTTAGATGTGTTTTATGTTTTAAGTAGTGTTTGTGCCAAGTAGAACCTATAGGATAACCTATGATGATAGTTAATTTGATTCTGCTGAAAAACAGAAACTTTGCGTGCACAAATTTAGTTTTGTTAAATTACAATAACGTGATTTTGTGTTGATTCTTTTTTCTGATGATCAATAAACAAAATTTCCAGGACTTCCTATTTTGGTAGAGTTCCAGAAGTATGCGTTAGTTACAGATTGCTACAGATTGTTCTGTTTTTGACAGATTCTGTTTTTCGTGTGTTGTTTGCTTATTTTGATGCATCTATGGCTAGTATTAAGCGGTATGAACCATAGAGAACTTGGAATATAGTAGGTTTAACACCAATATAAATAAATAATGAGTTCATTTCAGTACCTTATGTGGTGGTTTTGCTTTCTTTCACTAACGGAGCTTATGAGATTTCCTGTTGAGTTTTGTGTTGTGAAGTTTTCAAGTTTTGGGTAAAGATTTGATGGATTATGGAATAAGGAGTGGAAAAAGCCTAAGCTTGGGGATACCCATGGCACTCCAAAATATTCAAGAATAGACAAAACTCTAAGATTGGGGATGCCCCGGTAAGGCATCCCCTCTTTCTTCTTTGTTCATTGGTAACTTTACTTGGAGCTATATTTTTATTCGCCACATGATATCTATTTTGCTTGGAGCGTCATGTATGATATTAATATTTTCTATTTAGTTTACCACAATCATCCTTGCTGTACACACCTTTTGGGAGAAGCCTATTTGATTGAAATTTATTAGAATACTCTATGTGCTTCACTTATATCTTTTGAGCTAGATAGTTTTTGCTCTAGTACTTCACTTATATCTTTTAGAGCATGGCGGTGGCTTAATTTTGTAGAAATTGCTAGTCTCTCATGCTTCGCTTATATTATTTTGAGAGTATATTAGAACATAATGGTATTTGCTATGGTTATAAAATTTGTCCTAGAATGGTAGGCATCCAAGTTGGTTATAATAAAAACTATCATAAGAAGTGATTATAATAAAAACTATCATAAGAAGTGAATTGGATGCTATGATCAATTTGATACTTGATAATTGTTTTGAGATATGGAGGTAGTGATATTAAATTAATGCTAGTTGGGTGATTATGAATTTAAAGAATTCTTGTGTTGAAGTTAGCAAGTCCCGTAGCATTCACGTATGGTTAAAGTTATGTAACAAATTTGAAACATGAAGTGTCCTTGCATTGTGAATCCTTATGAGTGGCGGTCGGGGACGAGTGATGGTCTTTTGCTGCCAATCTATCCTTCTAGAGCATGCGTGTGGTTCTTGGTTTTTGATGACTTCTAAATTTTTGCAATAAGTATATGAGTTCTTGTCACGACCGACTATTTCCATAAAATGCTCATTGAGAAAATCGATCTTTAGATCCCAGTATAGGAAAAGTTATCCTCACTGGTAGACAAATACTTGATAAACAAAAGACCAGTAGCATAAATATATTACAAGGTTGAGCTGAGGCTGCTCAACAAATTATTACAAACTCGCCAATATTTTACATAAGGGCGGTTATGACATAGGGGTGTGGTGGCATGCTACTGGCTCGAGGTAGAAGTGGTGGTGGATAACTTGACTCCTAACTAGAAGCTCATCGAGCGTCGAGGTGAGGCTCGATGATTTTATTCTGGGGTGGTGGAAGCGGATATGATACAGTGACCAAAGCAGAATCGCACGGGACTGACTGGGACTCATCTAGGCATCGGACTCGCTATCGAACTCTTCATCCATGAGATCGCCTTCATCAACATCTGGCCAAATCAACAAGCCAGGTGAGTACTTCGAAAGTACTCGCAAGACAGTTCGGACAAAAGATATAATAAATGTATGCATGAATGTGTCATGAACAAAAATGATGATGCTCATCTCAAATAATAATATTTTGCATGACTTGATAAATAAAACAAATAGCTGAAAACCGATCGGTTGTCTGGAGCGACACCTCGAAGGGTAAATAAATAAAGCTCATGCCGCAGTCGGGCGTCTAAGCGACACCACATAAAGGGCTTATAAAAGAAATGCCACAGTCGGACATCTGAGCGACGTCACAGAAAGGGCTTGAAAAGAAATACCACAATCGGACATCTGAGCGACGTCACGGAAAGGGCTTGAAAAGAAATGCCACATCAGACATCTGAGCGACGTCACAGAAAGGGCTTGAAAAGAAATGCCACAGTCGGACATCTCAGCGACGTCACAGAAAGGGCTTGAAAAGAAATGCCACAGTCGGACATCTGAGCGACATCACAGAAAGGGCTTATAACAAATGTAAATAACAAGTATGCCACCGTCGGACGTCTGAGCGACATCACAGACAGGGCTTATAACAAATGTAAATAACAAGTATGCCACCATCGGACGTCTGAGCGACATCACAGACAGGGCTTATAACAACTGTAAATAACAAGATTAGTCCATCCACAAGAATAAGCTTTTAACCGGATTTTACACACATGTAGTCCACCGGAGTTTTGTCACTGAGGCTGATATCTGACAAGATATGATGAATATAGTACTTGAACAAGTACAAGATGATTTAAAGGATTTGAGACTCTGCAGAGTTTGTACTAACTGACCACAGCCAACGGATTTCCGTAGTCACGAAGGACTAGTTCCGTTTACGGTATTTCGGTAGAAACACATTTAACTAGTACACACCCATTCCACCTCACGATGCCAGGGATCATCCTAAGCAACGTCCAAGAAAAACTTTGAGACGGGGAGGTCACAACCTCGAATAGCATGGGATCAAATTTCTATACGCGCGCTCTAAGGGGTGCCCCCTCTCGGTCCCAACCGGAAACACCCATGCCCCCTGACCGGATGACGGGCTTTAATCCAGGGCCATGGAACCCTCATCCTGGCCTCTCTACTTGGTGTGTACCAGGAAAATGGTTGCAACTTACTAAGCCATATTCCTTGCGGAAAACATGTGGCAGTACAAGGAAGGAAATGAATGGAAATATGATTTGATTCATGATGACACTGCTGTCAAATGGACTGGCATAAGACTGGCATGTCACAACACTGCCATCTTACCCATCCTCATGCCAACTCATGGCCATGTCAATATGTATCTAACAACATATGGCTTTCCGAAACTTACTTTCCATTTCTATGCATGAAACATAACATTCAGAGATATGTTCATAAACATGCCATGAAATTCCTAAAATGCAAACAATGCAACAAACACTTCATCATATCAAGAGTTCAAACATGCTTGCCTGGTTCGGAGTAGTCGGAGCCTAACTGGGTGTAGTTCGCAGCTCCGTCACTTCCTCCGGAATCTTCATGATCAGCACATCCTTCCGCGTCTGTGGGTGGTGGTGGTGGTCGCCGGCGAGCACTGTGTCGACGGCGGCCCTTGCTCCGATGGACGGCATTTCGGGCAGTCGTGGACCTCGTCGGAGATAGCAGAGTGAATCGAGGTGGAGGCCGAGGCGGAACGAGGTGGCCGGAGTTGAGGAAGAAGGGCCCCTCGAGGCTCTTCTAGTGGCTAGGCGGGGTCTGGTGAGGTGGTGGAGTTGTGCGGGGGAGAGAGCAAGCTCGGGGGTGCTATTTATAGCCGGCCCGAGGCGGTTGCCGTGAACGGACAAGTCCGGCGAGTGATTACGGCGACGCTGTGGCTGGACGGTCGGCTTAGGAGCTGAAGCATCGACTAGACGGAGCATTGGTGCCATTCCAGTGTCCAACTCAGCACGGGAGGGGTGGTTATGGCCAGTCCTCGACGGAACGGCCGCACGGCACGTCGGCGGCAAAGAACGTGCTCCGTGCGTGCCAGGCCACGGCGATGGTGCTGCATGCGTGCGCTGGCAAGGAGATGGCCACACGGAGCTCTCAGGAGGTTTGGGCGGTGCCGAATGGTGTTATGCCGCAGTGTTGTCCCCTGTCGGCCGCTACGGTGGTTCTGCCGCCGCAAAACACGCCGGCGCAGGCGGGCCAGGGTGCCACCGACGCCAGGAACGTGCCAAGCACGCGTGTGGAGCTCCGGACAAGAAGGAGGGGCTGTGAGCAACGTGCCAAGTGCACTGCGGACATGTGACTGAAACTCTGACGGAGAAACGACACTGAATCTGAATTTTACTGAAGATGAATAGAAATAGTGCATGCCAGGTGTTCGACAGAATGATTTAGGCATGTAGGGATTTTTCCTTGAGCTGGTTTTTGGTGGAGGGGCCTCTCATTGCAGCTAGGGGTTGCCTGAATTTTGGTGGAATTTTTGGAGAAGTGTAGATATGAATTCCAGCAAATTTGGCAAATCTGGTACAAACTTGCAGAGAGTGAAATTTGAAATTTTTGAAAAGAAGAAGAGTATATCTTGATGGTTCTAGGTTGTGGGAGCTAAGGACTATCCAGGGGAGTTGAGTTGAGGTCAAAAATCAAATGTATTAAGGTACTTGCTTTGCAAATCACCTAGGCTCAAAATAAAGGACAGAAATGTTTTGGGAAAGGAAATAAATGGAATAAAGTCCAAAAATGGATTTTATTAGTTTGGACAGAATGTTTGGATTGTTCCAAAGTGGAAGGAGGGGTTTTGGGGAAGTTTTAGCACAAGAGGCATGGTAAAATAAGAATGGATCAAAACCAAATAAAAGTCCAAAACCAAAAAGGTTTTCTTTTTAAAAGAAACTAAATCCAAGAAAAGATTTTTGAGAGGGCAAACTTAGAAGAGGGTTCTTAAGAACGGTTTAAAAGACCTTCTTCAAACCAAGCAAGGCTCTTTCTGAAAACAAAAACCACAAAAAATTTGGAGTGTCACAGCACCTACCCCCTTAGGAAAAATCTCGTCCCTGAGATTTCAGCTGATCCTTAAACAGGTGTGGGTGCTCTGTCCAAAGAAAATCATCGCTCTCCCAAGTTGCTTCATTCTCGGTGTGATTGCTCCACTGAACTCTAAAAAACTTGATGGTTTTCTGTCGGGTCCTCCTCTCAGACTCTTCTAATATTTTTATTGGGTGCTCCCGGTAGGTGAAGTCTGGTTGCACGTCAATATTTTCATGTGATACTTGCTTCTCTGGATTGCTCACGTACTTTCTCAACTGCGAGATGTGAAACACGTTGTGGATACCGAATAAATCTCCGGGTAGGTCTAGCTGGTAGGCTACCGTGCCTCTTCGGGCCACTATATCAAATGGTCCAATGAATCTTGGTGCTAGCTTTCCCTTAATCCTGAATCGCTGCAGACCCTTCATAGGAGAAACTCTTAGGTATACCAATTCTCCGGGTTCAAAACTGATTTCCCTATGCTTTCGATCGTAATAACCCTTTTGCCGACTTTGAGCTGTCTTGAGTCGATCTCTAATCGTCTTAACTTTCTCCTCAGCCTCCTTGAGCATATCTGGGCCGAAGATATGGCTGTCTCCGGTCTCTGACCAATTTAGCAGGGTACGACATGTTCTCCCATATAGATCTTCAAAGGGTGCCATTTGCAAACTTGCTTGATAACTGTTGTTGTATGCGAACTCTGCATATGGCAAACTTTCTTCCCAACTGGTTCCGTAGGTGAGGACACAGGCTCTCAGCATATCCTCTAGGATTTGGTTTACGCGTTCAGTCTGCCCATCAGTCTGGGGATGGTATGCAGTACTGAATGCTAGTTGGGTTCCCAGTGCCTGTTGTAGGTGATCCCAAAATCTAGAGACGAACTGTGTGCCTCTGTCAGATATGATAGTCTTTGGGACTCCATGTAGGCAGACGATACGGGCAAGATAAAGTCTGGCCAGCCTCTGGGTGGTGTGAATTGTCTTCAGCGGAATAAAATGTGCCACTTTGGTTAATCTTTCGGTTATGACCCATATGGCATCGTTTCCGTGTCGTGACCGTGGTAGTCCAACAATGAAATCCATTCCTATCTCGTCCCACTTCCACTCGGGTATCTTGTTTGGCTGTAACAGCCCGGCTGGTTTCTGGTGCTCTGCCTTGATACGTTGACAAGAGTCACAACATGCAACGAATGTGGCTATATCTCTCTTCATACCATGCCACCAAAAAAATTCCTGAAGGTCTTTGTACATTTTTGTTCCTCTAGGATGGATTGAATACGGAGCTGTGTGACTTTCAGCCAGAATCTGCTGTTTGAGGTCCTTGATATTTGGTACGCAAAGTCTCTCTCCGTACCACAATATTCCTGGCTCATCTATGTTGAATTCTGAGGCCTTGCCCAAACTCACTTTCCTTTTTATGCCATCAATGCTGGGGTGTCTGTGCTGAGCCTCCTTAATCTTTTCCATCAGGGTAGGCTGTATTTCCAGATTCGACACACTGCCTTCGGTAACCATTATTAAATTGAGTCTAGCAAATTCCTGTTGAAATTCTGGCCTCAACTTTGGTATAATGTCGTCGTCCGTGCTGGGATTCCGACTAAGGGCATCTGCCACAACATTTGCCTTTCCGGGATGATAGTGGATTCCAACATCATAATCCTTCACCAACTCTAACCAGCATCGTTGCTGTAAATTAAGTTCCGGCTATATGAAAATATACTTAAGACTCTTATGGTCTGTGTATATTTCACAACGATTTCCAAGTAGGAAGTGTCTCCATTCCTTGAGTGCATGGATGACTGCTGCCAATTCTAAGTCATGAGTGGGATAATTCTCCTCATGCATGCGGAGTTGTCTGGAGACATACGCAACTACCTTGCCTTCTTGCATCAATATGCATCCGAGGCCTTTCCGGGATGCGTCACAATACACCTCAAAATTCTTGTGTATGTCTAGCACAATTAATACTGGTGCCGTTGTTAACTTTCCTTTTAGCTCTTGGAAGCTTTTCTCACATGCTTTCGTCCATTCAAACTTCTTGCCTTTCTTGAGCAACTGCGTCATTGGCTTTGCTATGGTGGAGAATCCTTCAATAAATCTTCGATAATAGCCTGCCATTCCCAAGAAACTCCGTACGTCTGTTACGTTAGCTGGTGGTTTCCAGCCAAGTACGGCCTTGACCTTTTCCGGGTCTACTGCAATACCTTCTTGGGTTAGCACGTGGCCCAGAAAACCCACCTGTCTTAGCCAAAATTCACATTTAGTGAATTTGGCATACAGTTGATGTTTCCTGAGTTCTCCTAGTACAATCCTGAGGTGATCGGCGTGCTCTTCTGGTGTTTTGGAGTATATCAGAATATCATTGATGAATACCACAACAAACTTGTCCATATACTTCATAAATACTTTGTTCATGAGGTGAACAAGATATGCGGGGGCGTTGGTTAGCCCAAATGGCATTACTGTGAACTCATACAGTCCATATCTGGAAGTGAAGGTTGTCTTGGGAATATCTTCTGTTCGCACTTTTAATTGATGGTATCCTGATCTCAAGTCAATTTTTGAGAAGACTTTGGCCTGAGCGAGTTGATCAAATAAATCATTCATTTGGGGCATTGGGTATTTGTTCTTGATTGTGACCATGTTAAGAGCTCGATAGTCAATACACAATCTCAGTGTTCCATCCTTTTTCTTGGCAAATAAAATTGGAGAACCCCACGGTGAGGAACTGACTCGTTTATATCCTTTCTACAATAATTCTTTTATTTGCTTCTTCAGTTCTACCAATTCGGATGGTGCCATTCTGTATGGTTTCTTGTAAATAGGAGCGGTTCCGGGTGCTAGCTCAATGCTGAATTCTATTTCTCGGTCCGTTGGCATGCCTGGTAATTCTTCTGGGAATACGTCTGGAAATTCACATACTACTGGAACCTTGTTCAGCTCAGAAACGTCCACCTTGTTTAATCTCGGTTGTCGAGGTATTTGTCTCTCTTTGGCTGAAACTTTTATTTTCTCCCCGTGATGGTGTGTGAGAATTATGGTCTAGTTGAAGCAGTCGATAAAACCTTTGTTGGTGGTTAGCCAATCCATCCCTAGGATGACATCCAGTCCTTTACTTTCCAGTAGAATAAGGTTGGCATAAAACTTCAATCCTTCAAATTCAATAACCACACCTTGACAGTAACTCTGGGTCACTTGCTTAATTCCAGGGGACTTGATGATCATTGATTTTTCCAAGGGAAGCATTGAAAAATTATTTTGCAAAGCAAAAGTCTTCGAAATGAATGAGTGAGAAGCTCCAGAATCAAACAAAACCATGGTAGGTATTGTGTTGATAGGGTACGTACCGAGTACGATATCTGGGGCGTTCTATGCTTCCTCTTGGGTCACTTGGTTCAGGTGACCTTTCCGGTGGTTGTTATTGGGGTTGAAATTGTTTCGCTTTGGCGCTGAATTATTGCCACCATTGTTAGGCTTTGGGGTTGAGTTCCTTGGCTTGGGCACTGCTTGGCATAGTGCCCTTCTTCTCCACAAGCATAACAAGGAACGCCTGGGCGATATGTGAACTCCTTGTCTCTTGCATGGAAATTCTTGATTGGGCGTGAATTATCCGCCGGGGTTTTGTGTGTACCACCCTTTTGAAATTCCGTCTTGCTTCTGTGGTTGCGAGCAAAAGTAGTCTGGTCCCTTTTGCGTTTGTGGAAATCTTCCAGGCTACGTCGCTCATTTTCTAGGGTAATGGCCTTATCCACCAGTGTTGTATAATCTGGGAAGGTATGCATAACCAGTTGGCATTTAAGGGCGGGTGCTAGGCCTTCCAAGAATTTTTCCATCTTCTTGCTCTCGGTCATGCGCTCTTCATTGGCGTAGCGAGACAACAGAGTAAATTGGTTGTTGTATTCTGACACTGTCATGGTCCTTTGCTTGAGGTCATCAAATTCTCTTTTCTTGATTTTCCTAACACTCTTAGGAATATGTGCCCCACGAAAACCTTCCTTGAAATCCTCCCAGGTTATTTCGTTTTCATTGGGGTGCATGTGCAGGAAGTTTTCCCACCACGATGCGGCTGCTCCAGTGAGATAATGTGGTGCATACAATACTTTTTCACGGTCTGAACACTGTGCAATAATTAATTTTCTCTCCATGTCTCGAAGCCAGTCTTCGGCCTCAAGCGGCTTGTCAGTATGAGAAAATGTTGGAGGACGCGTCTTCTGTAACTCGGATAATTTGGATTGCTGCTGATACTGACCACGGTTACTTCCCATATTGATGAATTGGTTCATCATTTCCTGGTGTTGTTGCTGATTCTGTTCATACAGACGACACACTTGGGTAAATGCTGTTTCACTGTCCTGTTGACTTGTCTGTCCCTGAGTGAAATTGTGGTTTTGCGGTGTGCCATAATTTTCTTCTGGCTGATTTGGCATGGAGTGCGTCCAAGGACGAGACATCTTTCACTCTGGGGATATATTTTGTGAAACTCGTAAGACAAGAAAGAGAGTCGCAAAAGTCAAACAAATCACACATAAGAGAATTTTAAAACTCCAGCATATTTTTGAAAATACACGGTTGCACGCGGAGGAGGACTATTACATATCTTACACGCAGGCATAATTATACATTACATCACTCAGGATATGCGTACATAATCCTGACATGTTATTGAAACTAGTGCACTTCTGCAGATCCTACATGATGCGCAAACAGGCTACTTCTCACAACCTATGTACATATACACATATTACACAAGTCGGTACATCGCATGGCGTCTACACGTACTCAGTCGGAGATGGTGAGGATCTCCCTTGGCCTGCCGAGGGTGAGACACAATGACGCTGGGGAATCGACCTCCTCCTCGCTAATAGGTTCTAAACGAGGAACACTGTGCTGAGCTGATGGAGCAGGCACCATAGGTGGAGTAACCTGAATATGCATGGGCGAAATAGGTGGGGTAGCACGTATGGGAGTGGGTGCAATGAGTGGTGCAGCACGAACGGGAGTGGGTGCAATGAGTGGTGCAGCGCGGACGGGAGTGGGTGCAATAGCTTGGTTAAATTCCTCAGTGGTAGGCAGACGACGAGCAGTGGCGAGAATGGTAGGCAAATGAGAAGCTGAGGATGAGATAAAAGTCAGCGGTGGAGCGGTGTGCAGGAGTTCCCTCCTGTTGGCAGCACAGCCATGGACTGAGTCCATGCGTGCAGCTACGAGGTCATCCACCATGCTGTCGAAGGCTGCCTCCAGGGCTCGGAGGTATTCGACAAGCATCTCAAAAGCCTCGTCTCGCTCTCCTCTGGGGCAAGAGAATGAGTAGTGACAGGTGTAAGGCACGTGGCATGGAAGGTAGCGGTAGCGACGGGTCTTCATTGCAGGAAGGACATCCTGAAGACGAGCTATCGCCTCGCGGGCAGCCATCTGCATAGCATGCCTCTCAGTAGGCATGGCTCACCCCAAGAATCGGAAGCGGCGTATCTCAGCACGCCCTCCCCTGAATTGCACCGCGGCCTGGTGCATGGTCAGACTGTCGTTGATCTTGTGTGGATAAAGTGTGAAGACTGGGCGCATGGATGGCCCCATTGCGACCTGAACGATGAAGGAGAGGAGCTTGACGAACCCCTCAGGCACGTTGGCGAACATCTGTGACTCACATTCGTCGCCAGCCATCTACAAAAGTAGCCAAAAATTCCGAACGATCAGATCATAAATTTTATGCTGACTGCCAAAAAATGACTACATTTGCAAAAACATGAATAAACTCTATCATGCTAATAACCAATTAGCGATCGCACCTAGTGGCTTCCTACAGTCAGCCTGGCTCTGGTACCAACTCTGTCACGACCGACTTTTTCAATAAAATGCTCATTGAGAAAATCTATCTTTAGATCCCAGTATAGGAAAAGTTATCCTCAGTGGTAGACAAATACTTGATAAACAGAAGACCAGTAGCATAAATATATTACAAGGTTGAGCTGAGGCTGCTCAACAAATTATTACAAACTCGCCAATATTTTACATAAGGGCGGTTATGACACAGGGGTGTGGTGGCATGCTACTGGCTCGAGGTAGAAGTGGTGGTGGATAACTTGACTCCTAACTGGAAGCTCATCGAGCGTCGAGGTGAGGCTCGATGATTTTATTCTGGGGTGGCGGAAGCGGATATGATACAGTGACCAAAGCAGAATCGCACGGGACTGACTGGGACTCCTCTAGGCATCGGACTCGCTATCGAACTCTTCATCCATGAGATCGCCTTCATCAACATCAGGCCAAATCAACAAGCCAGGTGAGTACTTTGAAAGTACTCGCAAGACAGATCGGACAAAAGATATAATAAATCTATGCATGAATGCGTCATGAACAAAAATGATGATGCTCATCTCAAATAATAATATTTTGCATGACTTGATAAATAAAACAAATAGCTGAAAACCGATCGGGTGTCTGGAGCGATGCCTCGAAGGGTAAATAAATAAAGCTCATGCCGCAGTCGGGCGTCTAAGCGACACCACATAAAGGGCTTATAAAAGAAACGCCACAGTCAGACATCTGAGCGACGTCACAGAAAGGGCTTGAAAAGAAATACCACAGTCAGACATCTGAGCGACGTCACGGAAAGGGCTTGAAAAGAAATGCCACAGTCGGACATCTGAGCGACGTCACAGAAAGGGTTTGAAAAGAAATGCCACAGTCGGACATCTGAGCAACGTCACAGAAAGGGCTTATAACAAATGTAAATAACAAGTATGCCACTATCGGACGTCTGAGCGACATCACAGATAGGGCTTATAACAAATGTAAATAACAAGTATGCCACCGTCGGACGTCTGAGCGACATCACAGACAGGGCTTATAACAACTGTAAATAACAAGATTAGTCCATCCACAAGAATAAGCTTTTAACCGGATTTTACACACATGTAGTCCACCGGAGTTTTGTCACTGAGGCTGATATCTGACAAGATAAGATGAATATAGTACTTGGACAAGTACAAGATGATTTAAAGGATTTGAGACTCTGCAGAGTTTGTACTAACTGACCACAGCCAACGGATTTCGTAGTCACGAAGGACTAGTTCCGTTTACGGTATTTCGGTAGAAACACATTTAACTAGTACACACCCATTCCACCTCATGATGCCAGGGATCACCCTAAGCAACGTCCAAGAAAAACTTTGAGACAGGAAGGTCACAACCTCGAATAGCATGGGATCAAATTTCTATACGCGCGCTCTAAGGGGTGCCCCCCTCTTGGTCCCAACCGGAAACACCCATGCCCCCTGACCGGATGACAGGCTTTAATCCAGGGCCATGGAACCCTCATCCCGGCCTCTCTACTTGGTGTGTACCGGGAAAATGGTGTCAACTTACTAAGCCATATTCCTTGCGGAAAACATGTGGCAGTACAAGGAAGGAAATGAATGGAAATATGATTTGATTCATGATGACACTGCTGTCAAATGGACTGGCATAAGGCTGGCATGTCACAACACTGCCATCTTACCCATCCTCATTCCAACTCATGGCCATGTCAATATGTATCTGACAACATATGGCTTTCCGAAACTTACTTTCCATTTCTGTGCATGAAATATAACATTCAGAGATATGTTCATAAACATGCCATGAAATTCCTAAAATGCAATCAATGCAACAAACACTTCATCATATCAAGAGTTCAAACATGCTTGCCTGGTTCGGAGTAGTCGGAGCCTAACTGGGTGTAGTTCGCAGCTCCGTCACTTTCTCCAGAATCTTCGTGATCAGCACGCCCTTCCGCGTCTGTGGGTGGTGGTGGTGGTCGCCGGCCAGCACTGTGTCGACAGCGGCCCTTGCTCCGGCGGATGGAGGTTCGGCAGTCATGGACCTTGTCGGAGATAGTGGAGTGAATCGTGGTGGAGGCCGAGGCGGAACGAGGTGGCCGGAGTTGAGGAAGAAGGGCCCCTCGAGGCTCTTCCAGTGGCTAGGCGGGGTCTGGTGAGGTGGTGGAGTTGTGCGGGGGCGAGAGCAAGCTCGGGGGTGCTATTTATAGCCGGCCCGAGGCGGTTGCCTTGGACGGATAAGTCCGGCGAGTGATTACGGCGGCGCTGTGGCTGGACGGTCGGCTTAGGAGCTGGAGCGTCGACTAGACGGAGCATTGGTGCCATTCCAGTGTCCAACTCAGCACGGGAGGGGTGGTTACGGCCAGTCCTCGACGGAACGGCCGCACGGCACGTCGGCGGCAGAGAACGCGCTCTATGCGTGCCAGGCCACGGCGACGGTGCTGCATGCATGCGCTGGCAAGGAGATGGCCACGCGGAGCTCTCAGGATGTTTGGGTGGTGCCGAACGGCGTTATGTCGCAGTGTTGTCTCCTGTCGGCCGCTATGGTGGTTCTGCCGCCACAAAACACGCCGGCGCAGGCGGGCCAGGGTGCCACCGACGCCAGGAACGCGCCAAGCACGCGTGTGGAGCTCCGGACAAGAAGGAGGGGCTGTGAGCAACGTGCCAAGTGCACTGTGGACATGTGACTGAAACTCTGACGGAGAAATGACACTGAATCTGAATTTTACTTAAGATGAACAGAAATAGTGCATGCCAGGTGTTCGACAGAATGGTTTAGGAATGTAGGGATTTTTCCTTGAGCTGGTTTTTGGTGGAGGGGGCCTCTCATTGCAGCTAGGGGTTGCCTGAATTTTGGTGGAATTTTTGGAGAAGTGTAGATATGAATTTCACCAAATTTGGCAAATCTGGTCCAAACTTGCAGAGAGTGAAATCTGGTCCAAATTTGGCAAAAGAAGAAGAGTAGATCTTGATGGTTCTAGGTTGTGGGAGCTAGGGACTATCCAGGGGAGTTGAGTTGAGGTCAAAAATCAAATGTATTAAGGTACTTGCTTTGCAAATCACCTAGGCTCAAAATAAAGGACATAAATGTTTTGGGAAAGGAAATAAATGAAATAAAGTCCAAAAATGGATTTTATTAGTTTGGACAGAATGTTTGGATTGTTCCAAAGTGGAAGGAGGGGTTTTGGGGAAGTTTTACCATAAGAGGCATGGTAAAATAAGAATGGATCAAAACCAAATAAAAGTCCAAAACCAAAAAGGTTTTCTTTTTAAAAGAAACTAAATCCAAGAAAAGACTTTTGAGAGGGCAAACTTAGAAGAGGGTTCTTTAGAAGGGTTTAAAAGACCTTCTTCAAACCAAGCAAGGCTCTTTCTGAAAACAAAAACCACAAATTTTTTTGGAGTGTCACAGTTCTTTTGACTAATGTTGAGTCCATGGATTATACGCACTTTTACCTTTCCATCATTGCTAGCCTCTTCGGTACCGTGCATTGCAGTTTCTAACCTTCAGAGTTGGAGCAAACTTCGCCGGTGCATCCAAACCCCGTGATACGATACGCTCTATCACACATAATCCTCCTTATATGTTCCTCAAAACAGCTACCATACCTACCTATTATGGCATTTCCATAGCCATTCCGAGATATATTGCCATGCAACTTTCCACCGTTCCGTTTATCATCATGACACGTATTACTTTTGTCATATTGCCATTGCATGATCATGTAGTTGACATCGTATTTGTCGCAAAGCCACTATGCATAATTTTTCATACATGTCACTCTTGATTCATTGCACCATCCTAGTACACCGCCGGAGGCATTCATATAGAGTCATATCTTGTTCTAGTTTCGAGTTGTAATTTATGTGTTGTAATCAATAAAAGTGTGATGATCATCATTATTAGAGCATTGTCCCCAAAAAAAGAAAAAAAGAAGAAAAAAAGAAAGGCCAAAAGAAAAAAAGAAAGGCCAAAGAAAAAAAAAGAAAAAAAAGAAGAAAAAGAAAAAAAAGAAAAAAGGGGCAATGTTACTATCTCTTTTTCCATACTTGTGCTTCAAAGTAGCACCATGTTCTTCATATAGCCAGTCTCATATTTTTTGCTTCGAAGTAGCACCATGTTATTCATATAGCGAGTCTCATATTTTGTGCTTCAAAGTAGCACCATGTTCTTCATATAGAGAGTCTCATATGTTGTCACTTTCATATACTAGTGGGAATTTTTCATTATAGAACTTGGCTTGTATATTCCTATGATGGGCTTCTTCAAATGCCCTAGGTCTTCGTGAGCAAGCAAGTTGGATGCACACCCACTAGTTTTTCTTTTGTTGAGCTTTCATTCATTTATAGCTCTAGTGCATCCGTTGCATGGCAATCCCTACTCCTCAAGTTGACATCCATTGATGGGCATCTCCATAGCCCGTTGATTATCCTCGTCAATATGAGACTTTCTCCTTTCTTGTCTTCTCCACACAATCCCCATCATCATATTCTATTCCACCCATAGTGTTATATCCATGGCTCACGCTCATGTATTGCGTGAAAGTTGAAAAAGTTTGAGATTATTTAAGTACGAAACAATAGCTTGGCTTGTCATTGGGGGTGTAAAATTTGGGAACATTTTTGTGTGACGAAAATGAAGCATAGCCTAACTATGTGATTTTGTAGGGATGAACTTTCTTTAGCCATGTTATTTTGAGAAGACATGATTGCTTTTATTAGTATGCTTGAAGTATTACTATTTCTTATGTCAATATGAACTTTTATTTTGAATCATTTGGATCTAAACATTCATGCCACAATAAAGAAAATTACATTGAGAATTATGCTAGGTAGCATTCCACATCAAAAATTCTGTTTTTATCATTTACCTACTCGAGGCCGAGCAGGAATTAAGCTTGGGGATGCTTGATACGTCTCCAACATATCTATAATTTTTGATTGTTCCATGCTATTATATTACCCCTTTTGGATGTTTATGGGCTTTATTTTACACATTTATATCGTTTTTGGGACTAACCTACTAACCAGAGGCCCAGCCCGTATTGCTGTTTTTTTGCCTATTTTAGCATTTCGAAGAAAAGGAATATCAAATGGAGTCCAAACGGAATGAAACCTTCGGGAGCATGATTTTTGGAATAAACGTCATCCAGAGGACTTGGAGTGCAAGTCAAGGAACAATCGAGGTGGCCACAAGGATGGAGGGCGCGCCCATCCCCCTGGGCGCGCCCCCTATCTCGTGGGCCCCTCGGGCGGCCACCGACGTACTTCTTCCTCCTATATATACCCACGTACCCCGAAAACATCCAGGGAGCCAACAAAAAACAATTTCCACCACCATAACCTTCTGTCTTCATGAGATCCCATCTTGGAGCCTTCGCCGGCACTCCGCCGGAAGGGGAATCGACCACGGAGGGCTTCCACATCAACACCATAGCCCTTCCGATGATTTGTGAGTAGTTTACCGCAGACCTTCGGGTCCATAGTTATTAGATAGATGGCTTCTTCTCTCTTTTTGGATCTCAATACCATGTTCTCCCCCTCTCTTGTGGAGATCTATTCGATGAAACTCTTTTTGCGGTGTGTTTGTCGAGATCCGATGAATTGTGGGTTTATGATCAAGTTTATCTATGATAAATATTTGAATCTCCTTTGAATTCTTTTAGTATGATTGAGTTATCTTTGCAAGTCTCTTCGAATTATCAGTTTGGTTTGGCCTACTAGATTGATCTTTCTTGCAATGGGAGAAGTGCTTAGCTTTGGGTTCAATCTTGCGATGTCCCTTTCCCAGCGACAGCAGAGGCAGCAAGGCACATATTGTATTGTTGCCATCGAGGATAAAAAGATGGGGTTTATATCATATTGCATGAGTTTATCCCTCTACATCATGTCATCTTTCTTAATGCATTACTCTGTTCTTATGAACTTAATACTCTAGATGCATGTTGGATAGCGGTCGATGTGTGGAGTAATAGTAGTAGGTGCAGGCAGGAGTCGGTCTACTTGTCACGGACGTGATGCCTATATACATGATCATGCCTAGATAATCTCATAATTATTCACTTTTCTATCAATTGCTCGACAGTAATTTGTTCACCCACCATAATACTTATGCTATCTTGGGAGAAGTCACTAGTGAAACCTAAGGCACCCGGGTCTATCTTTTATCATATAAACTTTCAATCTACTTTTATTTGCATCTTTACTTTTCCAATCTATATTATAAAATACCAAAAATATATTTATCTTATCATACTATCTCTATCAGATCTCACTTTCGCAAGTGGCCGTGAAGGGATTGACAACCCCTTTTTTGCATTGGTTGCGAGTTCTTTGTTTGTTTGTGTAGGTGTGTGGGACTTTTGAGGAGCCTCCTACTGGATTGATACCTTGGTTCTCAAAAACTGAGGGAAATACTTAGGCTACTATTGCTGCATCACCCTTTCCTCTTCAAGGAAACCCAACACAAGCTCAAGACGTAGCAATGCCCCGCCACACCCGAAGACGCCAGAGCTCACGCTCGCGGCGCTGCTGCCCGTGCTCCCGCGCTCCCGCTGCCGCCCCTTCTGCGCGTCGGCCATGCCCTGCCGCACCCGTCTGCGCTCGCCACTTCTTTGGCTCCTGCCTACGCAGCGTGACCGCCCGCGCCGTGCCCATCGTCACCACGCACGCCAACTCCCCGACAACCGCGCGGCCTGTGGCTGCCTTCTGCTGCTTCAATGTTGCGGCCCCGCACGCGCTTGCCGAAGCCCCCGCACCGCACCCACACTAGCCCTCGCTCACCGGCTTCCGCGTTGGCTGTGCCCGGATGCGACTGGCCCGAGCCAGTGTCCAGCGGGCGCCCACGCCTAGGCGCCCATAGCTCCGTCAGCTCCTCGCCCGCTAAGTCCCCCGGCCCACTGACCAGGGGGCCCCATGCCCATGTCTACTTAAAAAACTTGGTTTTAATAATAATAATAATAATAATAATAATAATAATAATAATAAATATTAATAAAAACAATTAATTAATTAGTTAAAAGGTTAATTAACTTAATTAATTAATCTAATGAACTAGATTTGTTAATCTAAATCTGTTAGTCACTTGATAAGTCAATGAGAAGGGGGCCCCACCCCTGTTGACCATTGAAACTTTGACTGGTCAACCAGGTCTCACTGGCCCACATGTTAGTCACTGTCTGGACTTTGCGTACACTGTGCTGGGTGCAACTAGCAATTTAGCATTTGTTTTCGAATTAAAAATAAATCCTTAAATTCATTTAAACTTTGAAAATTAATAGAAAATAATCTGTAACTCGGACGAAAAAGTTTTATACATGAATGTTGCTCAAAAAACGTGAGCATTCCGAATACTCATTCCGTTCGTCCGCCACACGTCCCTAGCATAGTGAAAGAGCAACCGCCCCCCTCTGGTTTGTCTGTCTGAAAGTGCCAAACACCAGGAATACTTTCCCAGTTGTTTCCCCCCTTCGCCGGTATCACCTAGTACTACGTTAGGTCACACCTAGCCCCACTTATCATCATGTCATGCCTAGTGATGCATCAGTTTGCTTTGTATTTACTATTTCTTTCCCCTCTTCTCGCTGGTAGACCCGAGACTGATGCTACCCCTGTGATCGACTGCATCGACAACGACCCCTCCTTCTCGTTTGAGCAACCTGGCAATCAAAACCCCCTTGATCATTCCGGTATTGTCTAGTTCATTTTCTTTCATGTTTGCATTAGATTTTGCTACTGTACTTGACTGCTCCTATTCTGATGCATAGCCTGCTTTTGTAACCTGCTGTTGTACCTTACCTGTTCATCCTGAACTTCTTAGTATAGGTTGGTTAATAATCCATCAGTAACCCCTCACCTTATCCTAGTTGCCTCGGCTTAATGACCGATGACTCAATCACTGTGATCGACGTCCAGAGCCCGACATGTCACTTCACCCCCCTTAGTTGAACGACTCTCCAGAGCTACTATCAAGTGCCGAGGGTGATACCTCGTAACACACTCCTGGTGATAGGTCTGTAGTGTAGTGTAGCTATTTGCTCGTGGTCATTGAGGGAGTCCTGGACTAAGGGGTCCTCGGGCGTCTGGGCTATGTGATATGGGCCGGACTAATGGGCCATGAAGATATGAAATCATAGATCTTCCCCCGTGTCCGGATGGGACTCTCCTTTGCGTTGATGGTGAGCTTGGCATTCAGATCATGTGTTTTCCTTTCTCTGTAAACCGACTCTGTACAACCCTAGATCCCTCCGGTGCCTATGTAAACCGGAGGGTTTAGTCTGTAGGGCAAGAACAATCATACAGGCTAGACATATAGGGTTTATCCATTACGACCTCAAGGTAGATCAACTCTTCTAACCCCTATATTCAACCAAGTCAATTAAGAAGGAACTAGGGTATTACCTCAATTAAGAGGGTCCGAACCTGGGTCAACATCATGTCCCCTGCCTCCTGTTACCTCTGATCCTTAGACGCATAGTTCGGGACCCCCTACCCGAGATCTACCGGTTTTGACACCGACATTGGTTCTTTCATTGAAAGTTCCATTGCATCGTCGCTAGAAGGCTCGATGGCTCCATCGATCATCTACAACAACACCGCCTTGAGGGAGACCTTTCTCCCTAGCTAAATCTTTGTATTTGGCGGCTTTGCACTGCGCGCCAACTCAATTGGCCATTTGGAGCAGATCGACAGCTAAGCCCTTGGTCATGCGATCAGTTTTGGAATTTTGAACTATGTCGTTGATACTTGAGGAGACTTGATCTTCCAAGGGTTCATGACCTCGACCACATCTATGGCCTTAGATCCGGAGCACATCACCGAGTCCGAAGACGGGAGTTTAGAGCCCGCTGCACTCTCTGCACCCATAGAGCTTAACATCGGAGAGATGGAGGGGGATCATTTCACCAGCAGACCTGGAGTCACACCAGGCTCCCTTTATCAACATGAAGACAGACTCACCCCCGAACACCAGCTCCGAACTCTCGAGGTCCGTGTTATGCGAGCTCGGCCGGGGAACTTCTATCCCGCCCTGCTCCACGGACTCTCGCTTCCCAGTCCAAACCTCACTCTTAAACGAGGCTCTGGACATGCGATCTCTCGCCATTGCAGAAGGATCGCTGCCAAACTACGCCCAACCCACACTAGGGGCTGAGAGCGGGGAATTTTACGTCCCACCCACCACCCACTTTGTAGCCACTTTCGAGGACTTGACCGACATGCTGGATTACGCCTCCAAAGACATCGACGGAATGGACGACGATGCCGAAGAGGAGCAAAGCCAGAACCCGCCATTTACCGGACGCTAGACAACCACTTCCACATATGATGTGTACATGGTGGACACACCCAAAGAGGATGCCAACGATGGTGGGAAATGTCCCGTCGAGGACAAGCCTTCTGAGGCACCACCAAAGCATCGAAGCCAGCGACGCCGCTCGAAATCACGTCGTGAAAAAGACAGCAATACCGGCACCGGAGACAATAATACTTCGGATAACGCCGAAGACCAAGAAGCCCCTATTGAGCCGACATCCGAACAGGATGATTGGGAGGATGGGAAAGTTAACCCCGACGATCCCGTCGGGAACGAGGGCTCGGAGGATAGTAAATACCTAACGATCTCCGAAGAGGATGAGAGCCTTGATGACGAAGACTTCATTGTACCAGAGGAACCCCTCGAACAAGAGCGCATTAAGAGCCGGCTAATAGCCACGGCAAGAAGTCTAAAAAAGAAGCGGCAGCAACTTCAAGCTGATCAGGATTTACTCAACGACAGATGGACTAATGTCCTGGCAGCCGAGGAATACGGCCTCGAATTCCCAACTAAGAGTTACCCAAAGCGCAGGCTGGTATCCCAATTCAATGATGAGGTCCCGGAACTTATACCAACAGCGCGTAACACCACCTAACCGGCCACCTCGTGGCCGGGACAGAATGACAACTCAAGCCGAACACCAGACCGCACCACCTCGCCCTCGAGGCAGAGATACAACGGTTGCAAGATACACGTACGACCTACGACAGGACCTGGATAATAGAGCCGGTCATACTAGATCGATATATGGATCAAGGTGGCGCGCACCAGCGCGAGAAGACGGCCATCAAGCCTGGCACTACAAGCACAACATCACTCGGGCCGAAAACTGCATACAGACTTCATCCGATTTGCGTCGTGATGTCACCCGATACATAGGCGCCGCACACCCCCTATGCTTACCCGATGAAGTGATGGAGCACCAGTTCCCAGAAGGGTTTAAACCCATGAACATTGAACCATACGATGGCACAACAAATCCCGCAGTATGGATTGAAGATTTTCTTTTCAACATCCAACTGGCCTGCGTTGACGACTTACATGCCATCAAATACCTCTCTCCAAAACTCAAGGGATCAGCACGGCACTGGCTGAACAGCCTCCCAGAAAACTTGGAGGACGCCTTCAGAGACAACATCCAAGGTACCTATGTTCGGCCCCCGAACACTGATGACCTTGGTCATATAATCCAGCAACCCGGCGAATCAGCCCGGAAGCTCTGGACCAGGTTCTTAATAAAAAGAACTAGATTGTGGATTGTCCGTATTCCGAAGCCCTCGCGGTCTTCAATCAGAGCGTCCGAGACGAGTGGCTCGCCCGACACCTCGGCCAAGAGAAGCCGAAATCCATGGCAGCCCTTACCGCACTGATGACCCGCTTTTGCGTGGGAGAAGATAGTTGGCTAGCTCGTAGAAGCAATAGCACCAGCGACCCAGGCACCTCTGAAGCCAGGGGCGGCAATGGCAAGTCACGACGCGACAAGCACAAGCGTCGGAATAATAACAAAGACACGACAGTCAACGCCGGATTCTGTGGCTCCAAATCCGGTCACCGGAAGAAGTGATTCAAAGGAAGCAAAGATGGTCCATCCAGTTTGGACGGAATACTTGATCAGCCTTGCCAGATTCATGGCACCCCCGATAAACCTACCAATCACACCAATAGAAAATGTTGGGTCTTTAAACAGGCCGACAAGCTCAATGCCAAACACAAGGGGAAAAGGCCGCCCAGCGAGGATGATGAAGAAGAGCCTCGCCCACCGAACACAGGGGGGCAGAAGAAATTTCCCCCCAAGGTCAAAACGGTGAATATGATCTATGTCACCCACATCCCCAAATGGGAGCGCAAGCGCGCATTAAGGGACGTCAACGCCGTAGAGCCGGTCGCCCCGAAATTCAATCCATGTTCGGCTTGTCCGATCACCTTCGATCGAAAGGAGCACCCGACCAGTATCCATCGTGGAGGTTTGGAAGCTTTGGTCCTCGACCCAATCATTGACGGATTCCACCTCACGCGAGTCCTCATGGACGGTGGCAGTAGCCTTAACCTGCTTTACCAGGACACTGTTCGCAAAATGGGTATTGATCCGTTAAGGATCAAGCCCACTAAAACTACCTTTAAAGGAGTAATACCTGGCGTACAGGCCCATTGCTCGGGCTCAATAACATTGGAAGTTGTCTTTGGCTCACCTGACAACTTCCGCAGTGAAGACTTGTTCTTCTATATTATACCCTTCCAAAGTGGCTAACATGCACTGCTCGGACAGACCGCTTTTGCTCGATTCAATGCGGTCCCGCACTATGCTTATTTAAATCTCAAGATGCCCGGTCCACGCAGCATCATAACAGTCAATGGAAACATGAAACGCTCCCTCCACAAGGAGGAGCACACTGCGGCTCTCGCAGCGAAAGTACAGAGCGGCCCCCTCAAGCGGCACACCTCATCGACATCAAGCAACCGGACTTTGTTAAGAGAGTCTGGTTAGTCCCGCAAGCTGATGGCTCGGTACTTCCAGAGCTAGATTAGCAGCTTCACCTCCGTCGATCGCCGCGCACACCCGTAGAATTCATACCGCGCATGCATCACTACACACTGAAAATACCTTGGGCATCCATGGAGGCACAATATGGACAATTCTATAGTATGGTTCGACCCTGTATGACCTTTCACCTTTCTTTGATTAATTTTTGTCTCCTACCACAGGTGCATTCGAACCTATATATCCTTTGGACTTACAAGGACTCTCTTCGGGGCCGGTTTCGTACGGGTAAACAAAGACCATTCCCTTTAAGGAACCCCTCTCTACAAGGCAAAAGCAGCGCAGACGTGCGGCAGGATATCCAAAGGACTCTTCAGACCAAACCATATTTAAAGAACCTGTACTGAACTTTTCTCCTTATTATTATACCCCCGCCATGTAAAATGACTTTGGTGCGTATGGTACCCTCTATAAGATCATGTTTTAACGTTTCAATCAGATCCTAGTAAGTACAATTTTTCGGTATGAACTTTATTCACAAAATTGTACTTCGTCACCCCAGTTGTCTCACTCACGTACCTTGACACCCATTGCCAGGGGCTCTATACAGCCACATATGTGCCGCTAAACAAAAGCCTGAACAACTTTATAGCACACTTTGGTGTCCCGAACTTGGCATTATATGCATCGGCTCCGAATCATGTCTTTGGTCAATAGTTGGGTTGCCCGGCTCCTGTGTTTGCTACCTTACATTCCGCTTGTTTGGCTAGGGTAGTAAAGGGAGAACTACTACGATTGTGTTTCTGGTTCGTCTAGTCAAGCACCTCAGTAGAGAAAGTCGAAAACTGACTGTCATGATGTGGCGAGAGCTGGTCAGCCACTCGGCGACTTACTAAATCTTTAAAGATTTTTCCGTATTAAACGAAGGACTGTTTTTTCAATCATATACGTAACGCATCCGCATTTGGATAGCCGCATACGTACTAGGGGATATTTATAGCCCCATCGTCAAACTCCTATGGCTAAGTGAGAGCGGTAAAGCCGTATAGTCCAATTGCCTGGTTTGCCGCACTGACACCTCCGTTACGGACCAAGACGTTGGGTAGAGAGTGCTCATGTGCCATTCCGAACACCCCCATAGCATTTACGTGGGGGCTGAAGCCGATGACTGGAAAACTCTCAGGAATACAAAAACAGCCGCACAGGAGGAAAGAACTTTCGGATAAAGGCACAAATATATCACAAAGCCTTAATATATATAATAAACACGCCCGACTCATTCGGATACGTTCATTCGAATATAATGTCCATTGAGCATTGACCCTCTATCAAGTGAGCACCCTCTAGGACGTCGTCTAAGTAATGCTCCGGCGTGCGGTGGTCCTTGCCTTCGGGGGGACCCTCAACCGCGATAATGGCGGCCTTCATCTTCGCCCAATGCACCTTGATGCAGGTGAAGTACATCCATGCACCTTCTATGCACACTGACCGTTTGATTGCATCAATTCGGGGCACGACATCGATGAGTCGCTACACTAGCTAGGCCAAAATAGCTGCCCGAAACGGGTTCGTCCGGCCATAGCCAGAGTATGACCTCCTTCATGGCCGCTCCGGACAACTTCCGCAACTCAGCCCACTGGCCATTTGGTCGTTCAGTAGCGCCGAGCGCTCCTGCACCGTGAACTGTGAGTAGAACAGCTTGTCGGAACCCCGATCCTAAGTCACACTGATCTTGCATCTAACACCTCATATCACTTTGCGGCCTCATGCACGGTATTCCCACGGGTGCCACCTTACCTAGCCCGGGACCGTTTGCGCCTTTTGGATCACGTATATGATTGTGTCGCTAGAATCCATATGACAGAGAATCCGGGCCGACATGACTAGTCGTAAACTCAAAGTGGCACAAACTTACAGGAACAGGCATACATGACCCAGCAACGAACATGTCGATCAACAACGTATGAACCCAAGTCATAGCAAGCTACAAGGACTTAAAGGAACAATGTGTGACATTTTCCTAAAGGGACAGACACAGGAACAAAGAGGACACATGCTGGCCAGCCTAAGTGTTCCGGAGCAGTAGCAAGCTACCATGGCTCAGTGGAAGCACCAGGTGACATTTTCCCATAAGAGAGGCTACCAAGAATAAACAACTAGGTTGTCAGATCCCACACATAGCAATACACATTACACATACACATAACATGCAAGTATGTGTTGCACAACATGGAATCATAGCATAACTCAACAACTCATATAGATAAAGACTCATAAGAGCCAGCATAGTATTTATTACAAACAGGGGTCACATGACCCAACATTCAGAGCATACAAGCAACAAGCGGAAGCATTACATGTCTGAGTATAGACAACTACAAATGAAAAAAGCTAAAGAGCCTGACTATCTAAAACACCCGATCAAGATCGCAGCTGAAGTACAAGCTACTTGTCGAAGTCCACGTGGATATGAGTGAGACCAAAGTCTCCCCTGCAAAAACAAAAATTAAGCAACGTGGGTACAAAGGTACTCAACAAGACTTACATTAGATCCTATCATACATGCATTTGTATCAAGAAGGCAATGTGGGGTTTAGTTGCAGCAAGCCATCTTGGACTCAGTGGCTAACCTGTTCTACGGCTACGAGTAACTTCTTTGAGGTGAGATAGCACACACGAGCCCACTAATCACCACACTATACACTTCTATGGATTCATCCTCGTCTCCCTCCGAGAAGGCCATCCATAGCACTCACACTTGTCTTGAGCATTTTAGAGTATCCACTTCAAGTTGTCTATGTACCATGTAAGCATCCAAGAAGTCCATAACCGCGGACCTGGCTATTCGAATAGATCATGTTAACCCTGCAGGGGTGTAATTCTTCACACACGCTCTCGCCACTTACCGCCATGTACACGTCATGTATCTCAGAAACCTTCAAGCGAAAGCCTAGCGAGGATGTTGGCCACGATTTGACTAACCACACAAGACCCTAGTCCAGGTTTATCGCCTATTCGGGTTCTATCCGCAAGGGAGTCCGGCCGAGGTTTCCATCACGGCCCCAAACGATGTGAGCAGAGTTCCCAAGCCCACCAACCGGGAGCCACTTAGTACACTATGCCACATGTGCCTAGTCTGTCCCAATCCCACCCTACCAGGTGCCACTTGGTAGAAGAATAACACTGCCTACAAACACCATAAACTAGTTGCGCTTCCTGGATAAAGATCAAGTTGGTTAATAAGTCGAGAGGGTTCGAGTTACCGGAACCCAATGTGTGGCAGTATCTAGCCATTGGACAACATACACAGAACTCAGTGCCTAAGGACGGTTCCAGTGAGACAACCCACTATGTACTCCTACATGGCCTCTCGCCGCTACCTTTACCAAATCGTGTTCACACACTTCACTCTCAGCATCAGAACATAGCATAACACCCTAATTCATTCCCAATGAATCAGACCTGACACACTCTAAGCAATAGCAGGCATGGCATGGTAGGAACACAACATGGCTTCAATCAACTCCTACACATGCTAGTGGGTTTCAACTATTTACTGTGGCAATGACAGGTCATGCAAAGGAATGGGTTCAACTACCGCAGCACAGAGTAGCAGTTGAATCGTTGTTGTCCTAATGCAATAACAGAGAGCAGGAGCGAGAGAGTAGGATTGTATCAGAATGAACAAGGGGTTTTGCTTGCCTGGTAGGTCAACAGGGGGCACTGCTCCACAGACAGGTACTGTGGAGCACTCTCCGGAGTAGGACCTATCGAGAAGGAACAGTGTCGACAATCAAAACACAAGCATATGCAATGATATGATGCATGATCATGGCATGAAGATGTGATGTTGTTTGTGCTAATGCTGCTAGAATTCATTTGCATGAAGTCCATTTGAACCAAAGATTCAAATGCAACTCCAAAATAAGCCTTTTATAAATGCCATTTATGTGTTTTCACCTATATAGTAGGTATAAGTTGGCTTGTCATTCATGAAACTAGTATAGATGGATAGACTGAATTTTTCTGATAATTTTTCATATATTAAATATTTCAATCTGAGCTACGTTGAATTTCTACGAATTTTTGAAGTTTATAACAATTTCTGGATTTTTCTGATTTATTTAAAACCAGAAAAAGGTTAATTGTGTCAGCACTGCGTCATGCTTGCATCAGCAAGTCAACAACACTAACTGGGTCAAATCTGATAGTGTGGGGTCCACACATCAGTGTCACAGTTAAGTCGGTGGGTTAAAACTATCCTAATTACAGGATTAGTGGCGCTGGGGCCCAATGGTAAGTGTTAGGTGGTTAGGTAAGTGGTGATTAGCACTAAGCTAATCACCTGACGACGGGGCCCAGCTGTCAGGCCGGCGAGGTCGTCGCCGGCGACCATGGGGCTCGGCGGAGTCTGCGCCACAGGCTGCGGGGGCGGCGACTCAGAGCACCGGGGCATAGCCCGTGCTCTCCTACATCCAGGGGAGGTGGCAGCAGGTCGCGGGGGCGGCAGAGCTCGCCGGTGCGAAGCTCGCGGTGGTGGCCGGAGTTCGGCTCCGAGCAGGCGTAGGCTGCGGGGCATGGCAGGAGCTACGGGAGATGGCTTTGGACTGCTGGGGGGCTGCTGAGCGCGATGGCATGCGCGGGTGCGAGCTATAGTGGCTGGCGCAACAACGGCAACATGGACGGCGGCGAGGTGCTACGTCCAAGACGGTAGACAGAGCTACGACGCACGAGCGGCAAAACGGGGAGGAGGAAATGGAGCAGGAGCTCACAGCGGACTCGCAGGGCTGCTCGGTGTGGCCGCGGATGCGCTGAGGTTGACGGGGCAGCGATGGCGATCTCCGGTGGCCGGAGGTGAAGACAATGGCGATGGAGATGCTCCAGGGCCTCCCGCAGCATGTGGCTCGACGGAGAGGTAGCAGGCGATGGCGTCGAGCTCTTGGACACGAAGAAATAGCAAGGGGGGCGGTATCTACGGCAACGGTGAGTGGCGGCAACGGCAGTGCTCGGCTGGCGCGGGAGAGTGCGATAGAGGCGGGGAGGAGGATGGGGGAGAATAAGAGGGGCCTGGGGGGTCACGTGGCGTCGTGTAGGACGTCCAGGGCGACGAGGGGGAGGCCAGGAAGCCAGGTGGCGTGGCCGGACGCGTGGCCACGCGTGCCGGTGCGTGCCCCTGTCCTCCTGGCGCAAGGAGGAGGACGACTAGCACGGCCAGCTAGCTGGGCCGGCCTACTGGGCCGCACAGTGCCAGGCCGCCGGGTAAGCACAGGTAAGTTCTTTCTATTTCTTTGTGTTTTTCTTTTCTGTCATTTGTTTCTGATTTAGTAATAATACCAAATCATTTTATTTTCTTCTGGCAATTTTTGCAGGGACCTAAGGGAATAATCCAAAGCCCCTCACCAAAATTCAGAATTTTTGGGCAATATTTTTTATATATAAAAATATATATCCAATGCAAATAATTACTGCATTAATTCCAAATGCCTAAAATAAATATTTATGAGCTCCTAAAAATATTGGTTTGAATTTTACCTCTGACCAATATTTTTAGAGAGCAACATGAACATTTTCTTGGACCTTTTTGGAGCAATTTTTATCTAGGTCATTTCCAGAAATGATTTCTGAGGCTTTCAGATGTCCCCATTTCAAATTCAAATGGAAATTAAACACGATGCACACATGACTAGCTAGTCTAGGTCATACCAGAAATAGGGACGTGACACAGCTTCTCCATTGCATGCCCCTCCTGGGCTCGGTAGAATTGCGCAGCGTCGGCGGCACTCTTCAGAAGATCCGCAAAGGCGTCTGGAGAACTCCATAGTCGATTAAGCAAGGCATACCTCTGATCGCCAAACTTAGACTGTTAAAGAAAGGGCTTACCAGCTGCTATATATGTTCGGCCTATCGGATCTCCTCGCGAGCCACTCGGGATTCGGACCTTGCCTCTTGGGCTTCCTGAAGGCCCTTGGCGAGTTTGGCCGCCTTAGATTTATTCTCCTCCTCGAGGAGCTTGCACTTGCGAGTGGAGTCTTTGAGATCTTTCTCAACTTTGGATACCGGCTCCTCGAACCGGCGCCGGGTGGCCTGTTCGGCTTTCAAATCAGCAGCCTTTTTCTCAGCGGCTACATCACTCACCCTTTGTGACGCCCCCTCGTCAATCGTACACTAATCATGCACGCAAATGTGTACGATCAAGATCAGGGACTCACGGGAAGATATCACAACACAACTCTACAAATAAAATAAGTCATACAAGCATCATAATACAAGCCAGGGGCCTCGAGGGCTCGAATACAAGTGCTCGATCATAGACGAGTCAGCGGAAGCAACCATATCTGAGTACAGACATAAGTTAAACAGGGTGCCATAAGATGGCTAGCACAAACTGGGATACAGATCGAAAGAGGAGCAGGCCTCCTGCCTGGGATCCTCCTAGGTCACTCCTGGTCGTCGTCAGCGGGCAGCACGTAGTAGTAGGCACCTCTGGTGTAGTAGGGGTCGTCGTCGACGGTGGCGTCTGGCTCCTGGACTCCAGCATCTGGTTGCGACAATCAGGTAGAAGGGAAAGGGGAAAAGAGGGAGAAAAGCAACCGTGAGTACTCATCCAAAGTACTCGCAAGCAAGGAACTACACTACATATGCATGGGTATATGTGTAAGGAGGCCATATCAGTGGACTGAACTGCAGAATGCCAGAATAAGAGGGGGATAGCTAATCCTATCGAAGACTACGCTTCTGGCAGCCTCCGCCTCGCAGCATGTAGAAGAGAGTAGATTGAAGTCCTCCAAGTAGCATCTCATAGCATAAACCTACCCGGCGATCCTCTCCTCGTCGCCCTGCGGAAAAGCGATCACCGGGTTGTCTGTGGAACTTTGAAGGGTGTGTTTTATTAAGTATCCGGTTCTAGTTGTCATAAGGACAAGGTACAACTCCAAGTCGTCCTGTTACCGAAGATCACGGCTATTCGAATAGATTAACTTCCCTGCAGGGGTGCACCACATAACCCAACACGCTTGATCCCATTTGGCCGGACACACTTTCCTGGGTCATGCCCGGCCTCGGAAGATCAACACGTCGCAGCCCCACCTAGGCAAAACAGAGAGGCCAGCACGCCGGTCTAAACCTAAGCGCACAGGGGTCTGGGCCCATCGCCCATAGCACACCTGCACGTTGCGAGGGCGGCCGAAAACAGACCTAGCCTAGTGGCGTTCCAGTCCAATTCGGCGCGCGCCGCTCCGTCGCTGACGTCTGAAGTGCTTCGGCTGATACCACGACGTCGGGATACCCATAACTACTCCCACGTAGATGGTTAGTGCGTATAGGCTCGTAGCCAGACTCAGATCAAATACCAAGATCTCGTTAAGCGTGTTAAGTGTCCGCGAACGCCGAACAGGGCCAGGCCCACCTGTCTCCTAGGTGGTCTCAACCTGCCCTGTCGCTCCGCCACAAAGTAACAGTCGAGGGCCGTCGGGAACCCAGGCCCACCTCTACCGGGATGGAGCCACCTGTCCTTTCAGCCCCCTCGTCAGAATCACTTGCGGGTACTCAATGAGCTGACCCGACTTTAGTCACCATCAGTATAGTATGTATGTATGTATAGTATATACCCGTGATCACCTCCCAAGTGATCACGGCCCGATAGTATAGCAAGGCAGACTGACAAGAATGTAGGGCCAATGATGGAACACTAGCATCCTATACTAAGCATTTAGGATTGCAGGTAAGGTATCAACAGATGTAGCGACAATGTCAGGCTATGCATCAGAATAGGATTAACGAAAGCAGTAACATGCTACACTACTCTAATGCAAGCAGTATAGAGGAGAATAGGCAATATCTGGTGATCAAAGGGGGGGCTTGCCTGGTTGCTCTGGCAAGAGAGAGGGGTCGTCAACTCCGTAGTCGAACTGGTCAGCAGCAGCGTCGGTCTCGTAGTCTACCGGAGAGAAGAGGGGGAAGAAATAATGAATACAGAGCAAACAAAGCATCACAAAATATAACAAGGCAATACGCGGTGTTCGGTGTGCCCTAACGCGGTAGTAAGTGATACCGACGAAAGGGGGAAACATCCGGGAAAGTATTCCCGGAGTTTCGCGTTTACGGACCGGTGAACCGGAGGGGGAAAGTTGCGGGTTCGATAGGTTAGAGGGGTGTGGCGGACGAACGGACTGCGTATCCGGGATCGTCTCGTCGTTCTGAGCAACTTTCATGTTGAAAATATTTTAATCCGAGTTACGGATTAAAAGATATGATTTTCTAAAGATTATATTAATTTCTGGAATTTAATTAATTAATTATTTAATTTGAAAATGAATTTATGACGTCAGCATGATGTCATGCTGACGTCAGCAGTCAACAGGGTTGACTTGGTCAACCCTGACATGTGGGTCCCGTTCGTCATACGCTGTTAACTAATTATCTTAGTTAAGTTTAATTAATAGTAGTTAATTAGGTTAATTAGTCATTAGGTTTAATTTATCAGGATTAATTAAATTAATTATTTACTTAATTAATTAATCAATTTTATTTATTATTATATATATATATATATTTTTAAGTCTTTTTTTTTATTCCCTTTTTTTAAAAAAAAATGTTTTAGGGGACGACCCCACTTGTCATAGGCCCCTGGGGGCCTTAGCGGATACGGGTGTGCGGGCGCGCGCCCGAGTGGGCGCAGCGGGCGTGGCCGACAGGGGCGCACCCGACTGGGGCGAGCCCAGGCGCGGGGATCGGGCGAGGCCATCGGCGCGGCCGCCAGCTCCCACGGCGCCGGTCAGGGGAAGCGGCGGAGGGGAGGAACTGGAGCGGGAGGCCGGCGCAGATGGCCGCGGTGGCCAGCGGGGTCGTCGCGGGCGGTCTCGAGTAGAGACA
>NC_041385.1:550562881-550563955 GCF_002162155.2 Triticum dicoccoides
AACACCGTTGTATGGGTAATGTCATGAAATTTCTCTCCCCTTACCTAAAGGGTTTTCTACATTATATCCTGTCATGGATATCATGCTCTGCTTATCCTTGGGAAGGATATACCCTCGAAATATGTGTTTAAACATATTTTCCTTTCCATTGTTCTGTTTAATCTGATGATCATATTTTCCTTCCATTGGTTTGTTTAAACCTTTTCTATGATCTATATGATATAAGCAGTAATAATCCACTGCTTGTGCAAACACCTCGATGTATAACTCTGTCAGTAAGACCTTGTTACTATTGTTGATGACATTCCGGTAACCACCGATGGACGGGAACCTTGCCTATTGGTCCGCCTCGTTTCAACGAGCAGGAAAATGGTTCTCTTCGTCCCTCGCCCTTGGTACCGTCGTTGTTGTCGACATAATCGACAGGCTAGCCTCTGACTTGCCTTGCTTGCATGATCACGCAAGACGTCTCCACCCTTCCAACTTTTAACCCACATGGTGGGCCCATAACCCACAGTTCCACAGGATCAAAACCTGACTCTCCTGTACACCCCGGTTTCCAAAGTTATTCCCCACGCTTGACTTCGTATGTAATTCACGGGTCACCTTCCTAATGCTCAATTCTGGCATCAGACACAATAATTATTCCGTGGCTTTAAAACCACTTTCACCTTCTGACTAGGCATTGAACGATTGCCTGGCTGCGTGAAACTTCTTATTGTACCTTCCAACTTTACTCTCGATGTGTTTATTTGTTCAACTCGAGAGGTACTCATATGCTCATTCATGGGTTAATCCCAGATCATTACCCTTATAACATACTATCGTTGCCAATATGCCTCGTTACCTATTCGTAAATACGATGAAGATCCCGAAGAAAGGATGCCGACTTCATCATGATGACCTAAAGCGGAGAAATGAAGACATCAATGTATTGGACCGATCTCTTCGAGAAGAGCAAGCCAGAATGAGAAGACCAGCTAGATTCGTTACCAAACCTTCCCCCCTTTCACTACCTCTTAAATCTCGGGACGAGATTTCTTGTAGTGGAGGAGAATTGTGACGCCCGGGTAA
>NC_041385.1:550567500-550630630 GCF_002162155.2 Triticum dicoccoides
TCCTTGCTTGCGAGTACTTTGGATGAGTACTCACGGTTGCTTTTCTCCCTCTTTTCCCCTTTCCCTTCTACCTGATTGTCGCAACCAGATGCTGGAGTCCAGGAGCCAGACGCCACCGTCGACGACGACCCCTACTACACCAGAGGTGCCTACTACTACGTGCTGCCCGCTGACGACGACCAGGAGTGACCTAGGAGGATCCCAGGCAGGAGGCCTGCTCCTCTTTCGATCTGTATCCCAGTTTGTGCTAGCCATCTTATGGCACCCTGTTTAACTTATGTCTGTACTCAGATATGGTTGCTTCCGCTGACTCGTCTATGATCGAGCACTTGTATTCGAGCCCTCGAGGCCCCTGGCTTGTATTATGATGCTTGTATGACTTATTTTATTTGTAGAGTTGTGTTGTGATATCTTCCCGTGAGTCCCTGATCTTGATCGTACACATTTGCGTGCATGATTAGTGTACGATTGACGAGGGGGCGTCACACCCTTGCCCCTTCGTTCGTGCGGGCAAGGACACCCCTGAGGGTCTCGACCTCAGAAGCGCCATCTGAAATTATGCATATAGCGGCACGTAAGCTTCAACTTAGCATTTGGAAACTAATTCAATTGTATATGGAGTACTTGAAACATACCCTGCGCCTCGTTGAGCCGCTTATTAATCTGGATATTTTCCTCATCGACCAGTTGTACTTTCCGCTTCAGTTCGGAAACTTCGGCTGCCTGAGCGGTCGCTGCTAATAGTGAAGCCTGTTTTTTATCAAAAAGATAACTATGTTATTTCCTGCGGATATCTATAGATCCTCTGTTCACCCTCCTTCTTGGGCCAAACAGAGTCTCAAGGGCTACTATCTATATACAGGCAGATTTTTCATAAGGAAAGCGGCTAAAGACATTACATCACATACCTTGAAGCCTGTTAGTAGGCTCGTGAAGGCTTCATTCAGCCCACTCTTAGCAGGCTGAACCTTCTCAACCACCATACCCATCAAGGTACGGTGCTCCTCCAAGGCGGATGCACTTTGCAGAGCATCCCTTAGCATGTTCGGCGCCTCTGCATTAGTAGAGGTCGCCACCGAAATAGCCGTTTCCCCTTCCAGCTGCTGAGTCGATTCCGGAACCGTTTGAGTCTCTAGAATAGTATCCGGCCGGGGGTCGGATAATCCAGGACCTCTGTAGCCGGACTCGATGATTTTTGCACCCCTCATGTTCTCGGCAGCCAAGGCGTTATCCTCTAGCGCCGTCTTGGTCCCCTCTTGCACTTCTCCGAACCCCAGAGAAATCCTTTGGGACGACACCTCGGTGTCATCCGCCCTAGGAGGTGGGGAAGCTTGTGGAGGCATCTCACTCTCCATCTTCTCGGGTGAAAGATCCCCCGATGATGATGATTCTTGGGGGATGTCACGGGCCGGACTGAAACACGAATTTTTTTATTATTCTTATAATCTATAAAAAGATTAGATATATGTAAGGCATCTTAAGGTACTTACGATTCGGCAAGGGGCTTGGCTCGGGGGCAGTACATGGGGACAGCTTCGATGCCCAAATTCAAATCATCCGAGAGGGATATCTTTCCCCTCTTGGACGCCCCTACTCCGGATCTATGGAGACCGTCCTCTTTTTCCCTCTGGGAGAAGGGTTCTCTTCTTCCTCCTCCTCCACCTCGTCCTCATCTTCGTCTCCCTCGTGAGAGGAAGGAGCTTCAGTTCCTCCGGACACATCGCCCAAAGTTTCTTCATGATGGAGGCCACCTTCGGCCTCCTTGCTCATCTTATTCTTGTCCTTCTTGACCAGCGCCTGGTAGGGCGCCGAGACCGGCATCATCATTAACAGAGGCTTGGCTGGGTTTTCAGGGAGCGAGGCCGGACACTTAATCCGCTCCGCCTTCTTCATCCAGTCCTATTCAGGAAATGGAAGTTTTTAGTACCCCTCCCTAAGATCAACAAGCTAAGTAATGTTTGGAAATATGATACTTACTGGGGATGCTGGATTGTTGCAGTCAAGGCCGGTGTCATCAGACGTCCTTGGCCACGTCTTCTGCTTCTTGAAGAGCAGCTTCAAGATCCCTTTGTGCGCCGTGCCAAAGAATCACTGCAGGGTTCATGGCCCTTCCGGATAAAACTCCCGCATTTTGGGAGGCCATCGTTGGCAGGGAGAGCTCGGCGGATGAGCATCACCTGAATCACATCAGCAAGGGTGATGTCCTTTTTTATCATACTCTTGATACGCTTCTGCAGCATCCACACTTCATCAAGGGACCCCTAATCTAGTGTTGGAAATATGCCCTAGAGGCAATAATAAAATGATTATTATTATATTTCCTCGTTCATGATAATTGTCTATTATTCATGCTATAATTGTGTTATCCGGAAATCGTAATACATGTGTGAATACATAGACCATAACATGCCCCTAGTGAGCCTCTAGTTGACTAGCTCGTTGATCAACAGATAGTCATGGTTTCCTGACTATGGACATTGGATGTCATTGATAACGGGATCACATCATTAGGAGAATGATGTGATGGACAAGACCCAATCCTAAGCATAGCACAAGATTGTGTAGTTCGTCTGCTAGAGCTTTTCCAATGTCAAGTATCATTTCCTTAGACCATGAGATCGTGTAACTACCGGATGCCGTAGGAGTGCTTTGGGTGCACCAAACGTCACAACGTAACTGGGTGACTATAAAGGTGTACTACAGGTATCTCCGAAAGTGTTTGTTGGGTTGACATGGATCGAGACTCGGATTTGTCACTCCGTATGACGGAGAGGTATCTCTGGGCCCACTCGGTAATGCATCATCATAATGAGCTCAAAGTGACTAAGTGGTTGGTCACGGGATCATACATTATGGTACGAGTAAAGTGACTTGCCGGTAACGAGATTGAACAAGGTATTGGAATACCGACGATCGAATCTCGGGCAAGTAACATACCGATTGACAAAGGGAATTGAATACGGGATTACTTGAATCCTCGACATCGTGGTTCATTCGATGATATTATTGTGGAACATGTGGGAGCCAACATGGGTATCTAGATACCGCTGTTGGTTATTGGCCGGAGAGTCGTCTCGGTCATGTCTGCATGTCTCCCGAACCCGTAGGGTCTACACACTTAAGGTTCGGTGATGCTAGGGTTGTAGAGATACTAGTATGCGGTAACCCGAAAGTTGTTCGGAGTCCCGGATGAGATCCCGGATGTCACGAGGAGTTCCAGAATGGTCCAGAGGTGAAGAATTATATATAGGAAGTCCAGTTTTGGCCATCGGGAAAGTTTCGGGGGTCACCGGTATTGTACCGGGACCACCAGAAGGGTCCCGGGGGTGCACCGGGTGGGGCCACCTATCCCGGAGGGCCCCATGGGTTGAAGTGGGAGGGGAACCAGCCCCTGGTGGGCTGGTGCGGCCCCGTTGGGCCTCCCCCTGCGCCTAGGGTTGGAAACCCTAGGGGTGGGGGGCGCCCCACTTGGCTTGGGGGGCAAGCCACCCCCTTGGCTGCCGGCCCCCCTTGAGATCCAATCTCTAGGGGGCCGGCGCCCCCCAGGGCCCCTATATAAAGAGGGGGGAGGGACGGCTGTGCACCCCTGCTCCTGGCGCCTCCCTCTCCCTCTGCAACACCTCTCCCTCTCGTAGAGCTTGGCGAAGCCCTGCCGAGATCGCCGCTACTTCCACCACCACGCCGTCGTGCTGCTGGATCTCCATCAACCTCTCCCTCCCCCTTGCTGGATCAAGAAGGAGGAGACATCTTCCCCAATCGTACGTGTGTTGAACGCGGAGGTGCCATCCGTTCGGCGCTAGGATCTCCGGTGATTTGGATCACGACGAGTACGACTCCCTCAACCCCGTTCTCTTGAACGCTTCCGCGCGTGATCTACAAGGGTATGTAGATGCACTCCTCTCTCTCGTTGCTAGATGACTCCATAGATTGATCTTGATGAAGCGTAGACATTTTTTATTTTCTGCAACGTTCCCCAACATCTAGACCCTTGTTGGTCCAGGATGCGAGTCGCAGCGAAGGTCCAGATCTGAAGGCAGGAGCAGCGGCCACTTAGTGCCACGGGGTTCGGTGATGTAGAACCACTCCTGCTGCCATACCTTAACTGTATCTACAAATCTCCCTTTGGGCCAGGTAACATGGTTGAGCTTGCTCACCATGGCGCCGCCGCACTCGGCGCGTTGGCCCTAAACTACCTTCGGCTTCACATTAAAAACCTTGAGCCATAAGCCGAAGTGTGGGGGGACACGGAGGAATACCTCACACACGACGATAAACGCCGAGATGTGGAGGAAGGAATTCGGGGCCAGATCATGGAAATCCAGCCCGTAGTAGTACATGAGACCTCGGACGAAGGGGTGAAGGGCAAACCCAAGCCCTTGGAGGAAGTGGGGGATAAAAACCACCCTCTCACTGAGCTCTGGGGTGGGGATGACCTGCCCCAGGGTTGGAAGCCTGTGTTTAATCTCCACCGTCAGGTACCTCGCCTCACGTAGATCTTTGTTGTCCTTCTCCGTTATGGAGGAGGCCATCCACTTGTCCTGGGAGCTGGATCCGGTCATTGCTGGAGGAGTTGGGGCAGAGGGAAAATTTAGAACTTGGGTGTTGGAGCTCGGGGACGGAAAGGCAGTGGAAGGAGAAGGCATCAGGTGAATAGACGGGTCTTTGTCCTCTTATAGAGGCAGTGAATATCAAGTGTCCCCTCGTAAGCCTTAAACCTCGCCTATTCCCAAGGAGATGCGCGAACAGCACGGTTGGATTACCCAAACCCGCATTGATGAGGATCCCGTGATAAGGTGGTACGATCTCTGCTTTGACAAGACGTGTCGATGGCTGCGCCTCGAAACATGAAGCAGGGGCTGCAAAACGGTTCAGAATAATAACAAGGCCAGAACATAACATCTCGCCAAAAAAGTCGCCCGTGGATGTGACTTATTTTAAGTATTGTTGCCTTTTACAGCTAAGGGTTGTACGTGTTAAGCAGGGCCGGATACAACTCTTATGCGCGGAAGACTGCTTTGGAGTATTCGGAGGAGGAACCCGCCTTGCAATGCCGAAGACAATCTGCACACTGGATACGTCATCATTGAAGTCTGGTTCAGGAGCTACTGAGGGAGTCCTGGACTAAGGGGTCCTCGGACGTCCGGGCTATGTGATATGCGTCGGACTAATGGGTCGTGGAGATACGAAATCAAAGACCTTCCCCCGTGTTCGGATGGGACTCTCCTTTGCATGGATGGAAAGCTTGGCGTTCGGATCATGCATTTTCCTTTCTTTGTAAACTGACTTTGTACAACCCTAGATCCCTCCGGTGCCTATATAAACCGAGTGTTTAGTCCGTAGGGCGAGAACAATCATACAGGCTAGACATCTAGGGTTTAGCCATTATGATCTCGAGGTAGATCAACTCTTGTAACCCCTATAGTCATCAAAGTAAATCAATAAGGAAGTAGGGTATTACCTGCATTAAGAGGGCCCAAACCTGGGTAAAAATTGCGTCCCCTGCCTCCTATCACCTTTGATCCTTAGACGCACAGTTCGGGACCCCCTACCCGAGATCTGCCGGTTTTGACATCGACAGTCATCGAGGGTGATTCCTCGTTCACCGCTCCTGATATGACTCTGTCATGCAACCCCTCAAGTGTGGACCATCGAGGGTGATTCCTCCAAGTCCACCTTGATGATATGGACACACCATTACCTAGACTTTACTTGAGACCATTGTTGAAGCCGGCTCGACCATGAGGGGTACCCGCAAGTTGATGTGAAAGTCGGGCGGGCCTGGAGAGCACCGCCGAGATAATTGGGAGGCACGGCATGGCAGGTAGACCACCCTAGAGAGAGAGGATTGGGCCTAGCGCTTGTCGTACTTCCTCAAGACGGAGGATGGGGTCACATGATCGCGAGTCTCTGCTCGTATCCACGAGATCCTAATACACTTAGGATTTGGGTATTTGATCTGAGTTGGCTAGTGTCCTATACGCACTAACCACCACTTGGAAACAAATATGGGCACTCAACATCATACGTTTCTTCAAAAGCTCTGCTAGACGTCCAGTTCAGCATTGCAGCATGACCTGGTCAGCCCCCAGAGGAGGTGGCCTGGATCGCCCTGCGTGCAACGAGCCGTAGTGCAATGGGCGATGGACCCAAGACCCTAGAGCTCTTAGGATGTAGACCGGCGGGGACCTCTCTATGGAGCCAAGGTGGGACTATGGCGTGTTGATCTTTCGAGGCCGGGCATGGACCCAGGAAAGTGTGTACAACTAGAGTAATGAATCATGTTGGGTAATGTGGTGCACCCCTGTAGGGAAGATATCTATTCGAATAGCCGTGTCCATGGTAATGGACGCTCGGAGTGGTATCCTGATCTATTACAACTAGAAATGGAGCCTTGAGATATGTGATGGTTATGTTGGCTCCGAGATTGCTTTATCGTAGGGAGTCGAGGAAGGATCTCTAGGCATTAATTCTACAACATGCTTGTTAAATGTTAAAATGTTATACTATACTCTTCAGAATGCTGAATGATGCTTGAAGATGCTAATCTTCGATAGGCTAGGCTTTCCCCTCTCTTCTGGCATTCTGCAGTTCAGTACACAAATACAGTCCATTCCTTTGAAACTGATGCATACTTAGTATACTTCCTATGTAAGTCCTGCGAGTACTTTGGATGAGTACTCATGGTTGCTTTGCTACCTCTTTTTCCCCTATACCCAGTTGCTGCAATCAGATGGTGGATCCCAGGAGTCAAATGCTACCACCTTCATAGACTACTACCACCCGGAGGATGCCTACTTCTATGTGGAGACCGCCGACAGCCAGGGGTAGTTAGGAGGTCCCAGGAAGGAGGCCTTGCCTCTTCAATTGTTGATGTTTGTGCTAGCTTTCCTAAGGCAGTCTTGTTTAACTTATGTCTGTACTCAGATATTGCTGCTTCTGCTGACGCTTGTGTACCGAGCTTTTGTATTCAAGCTCTCGAGGCCCCTAGCTTGTAATAAGAAGCTTGTATTATTTTAATTTATGTCTAGAGTTGTGTTGTGATACCTTCCATGAGTCCCGGATCTTGATCGTACACATTTGCGTGTATGATTAGTATACGATTGAATTGAGGGCATCACAATACGGCAAGGGCTAGGCCCAATCCCCTCACTAGGGCGGTCTACCTGCCTGGTCGTGCCTCCTAATTATCTCGTGGGTGCTCTCCGGGCCCACCCGACTTTCACATCAACTCGCGGGTACCCCTCAAGGCCGACCTAACTAACTCAGGTCCACCTCTACTGGGATGGTACCGCCTGTCTCTTCAGTCCCGCAGTAATAGTACATGGGGGCTATAGGTAAAGGTAACTGTGTGTCCGTGTCATCAAGGGGTAAATCCAAGGAATCTCCCTCGATGGATTTCCATTCGATGTAACCATCAAGGTGAACATATGAGGAATCACCCTCGAGGTTCACACTTGAAGTGTTGCACGACAGAGTCGTATCGGGAGTGGCGAAGGAGGAATCACCCTCGATGACCACGACCGAATAGCTAGACTTCAGAGTTATCATCAGGAGTATGTTACGAGGTATCATCCTCGACACTCGATAATAGCTCTGTAGAGTCATACAACTAGGGGGTGCAATGTGATGTGTCGGGCTCTGGACATCTATCACGTTGATTGAGTCATCAGTCATCAAGCCGAGGCAACTGGGACAAGGTGAGGGGTCACTGAATAATCACTAACCAACCTATACAAAGCAGTTTAGGATAAGCAGGTAAGGTACAGCAACAGGTTACAAAAGCAGGCTATGCATCAGAATGGGAGAAATCAAGTATAGAATAAAAATCTAATGCAATCATGAGAGAGATTTGAATGGGCGATATCAGAATGATCAAGGGGGGTTTGCTTGCCTGGAAGCACTGCTGAAAAGGAAGAAGGGTCGTCATTGTCGTTGTCAATCAGGCATCAGCAGCGATCTCAGGGTCTACCGGAGAATAAGAGGGGGGAGAAACAATAAATACAAGCAAACAGATGCATGACAGGACTACATGCAGAGCTAGGGGTGTTCTAACACAATTCTAGACGATACTGGCAAAGGGGGGAAACATCCGAGAATGTTTTCCCGAAGTTTGGCATTTTCGAACAGATGCAACAGATGGGGACAATTCCATGTTTGCTATGCTATGGTCGTGTGTTAGACGAACCGAGGTCGTATTTGGATTCATCACGTTTTTCTTAGCAACTTTCATGTATAAAGTACTTTCATCTGACCTACAGTTGATTTTTTAATGAATTTTCGAAGTTTTAAACATTTTTTGAAATTAATATTAAACCTAAATTGGAGTTATTGCATCACATGACATCATCATGACATTAGCAGTCAACTGAGTTGACTAGGGTCAACCCTGACGTGTGGGGCCGTTCTAACATGGACTTAGCTAATTAAGATGGTTAAATTAACTAATTAGTTAATTATGCTAACTAAGCAAAGTTAATTAATGATATTATGATTTATTTATTTATATTATTTATCATATTTTTTTAATTCTCTATTTTTTATTTCTTTTGTTTGTTTTAATTGAGGGTGGGCCCCAGCGGTCAGGGGCACAAGTCGTGGTTGTGGCTGTGACCATGTACAGGGAGACATGGGGGCGCCGGCGGCCACCAAGGCACGCTCGCGCGAGCGAGCACTGAGTGGCGGCAGGAACAGTGGACATGGATTCATGCACAACGGGCATTAAAAGTGGGCACGAGCAGAGCGACAGCAGCGGTCGGGGGAGGAGCAGAAGCAGAAGCGTTTGGGCGCGGGCGGCCAGTGCAGCCAGCGGCTGTGGGCGCACGCTGGGTGCGGCAACGTCGAAGCGGGGCCAGGCGGCGAGCGTGATGGCGCAGGTGTAACGACGCGCTGTGCGCGACGGGAGCAGGGTGTCGACCCGAGAAGGTGGCGGAGCGTGGCTGCGGGTGGAGCGCTGTCGGTGTACTAAAGTAGGGGCACTCCTTTGTACCCCTTATTTGTGCATGGGCAGCCGGAGCCGCGCCCACGTCCACGCTTAAGCAGGGCAGAGGCAGGAAATCAAAGCTGCAAGACGGCCAAAGCGACGCAAAGACAGAGGCATGAAAAGCAAGAAGGCGTGGTGGTTTCCCCCGGCAAGACCCTTGCCGGGGCAGCTTCCACGGCCCCGGCAAGGACCTTGTCGGGGCAGTTTACCCGACGCCAGCGGAGCGCGCCACCCTTGAGCCCCAATTTTTCCAACACCACCAACAACGTTGGGACCTGGGCTCGGGCGCGCCTCCATGATGGCATGCAGATCTTCATGAAGACAAGAAACACTCCAAATCAGAAGAGGATTAGAAGACGACGAACATCGGTGAGATCCTTGCCGAGGAGACCCACAAGACCCCGGCAAGATCCTTCCCAGGGATGACCGCAACGCCACAGCAAGACCCTTGCCGGGGCCCCGGCAAGGCCCTTGCCGAGGACATCCATGAGGCCACAGCCAGGCCCGCACCCGCCAAGTTTCTACCACTGCTCCCATGCAGCTGCCAGCCCACCAGCTGGGTAGGCGCCTGCGGGTCGACATGAGCCTTCTCGGCCAACTCAGCGCATGCCTACGTGGTGGCATGCAAATCTTCCTGAAGGCCCTACAACCGCGCCACCTCAGCAGCCTGCCAGCCTACATGGTGCTGACCGCCTCAGTGGCCTAGGCACGTGTCAAGGTAGGGTGAAGCGCCGATAAAGTGAAGGGGACACGTCAGGGGCACATTAAATGCGTTTTGTCCCGTACTGGCAAGCAATATGCTTAACCACAGTACCCCGATGGCACCTCCTATGTGCCATTGTGGCGATCCCCTTGCCTATAAAAGGAGGCCCAAGGCATCGAGGAGAAGGATTCGGACCCTGGGACAAGTTACGCTCAGTGTAGCTAGCTCAAGAACTCCAAGAACACAGATATACACATCAAAGCAGGACTAGGGTATTACACATCCTGGCGGCCCAAACCTGGGTAAACGACCCGTGTATTTGTGCTGACTGCTGATCCTGCTCTTCTCACAAGCCCACGCCCCGCAACCGTAGTAGGGATTCTTGTGGTCCCATAGGTGTCGTTTCCCACTGACATCTTTGGCGCGCCAGGCGGGGGATCGCTGTAGTGAGAATCGGGTTTGGCAGCTAGTAGCATAGTTCTTCATCGTCATGGCTCCCAAGAGGAAGACGACCACGGCGATCGGTTCATCCGGGACGGGACTACTTGTACCGGTGCGGACCAGTAGCGGGCCAGTCATGGAAAGAACCCGTGGCGCGGCCCGCGAACATCCGCATCACCCTGGCAGTCCGGGCCTGGTGAGCGGCGTCGTCCGTACGCCAGGCGACGAGCCACACGCCGCAAACTCCAGAGACGGATTTGCCCTCCCCCCCGCATGCGGTGCGGGGCCCTCCAGGGGCGTCATCGTGCCGCCAGACGGCGGCACGGCGGCCTCCAAGACACCAACACCGGCGCCCACGGCGTGCTCTTCTCAAGTTGTGCGTGATGAGCAGCGCCGCCCCGCTGGTGACCCTAGGTGCCGCCCTGGGAAGAGTCCCGCGCGTCCTTCACGTGACAAGGAGGGCCAGCATGCATGCCGAGGTGCTGGCGAAAAATGGCGGACAGCCGCAGGGCCGTGATAGGGCTCCTTCTAACATAGTTAGAAGTCGAAGCGCGTCACGGTCCACGCAGCTTTCGTCGCCGCCCACACTCGCTGAAGCTCTGGCGCGCGCGCAGCTACTCCTCGACTTTCCTCCTATTGCGGAGAAGCTCGACGAATGGAGAGCCATGGTCCGGAGCCTCGTCGGCATCGCCAACAAAGATGAGCCGCGACCAACGGGGCCCGTAGGCCATCGCTCCATCGAGCCACCGCATGCCAGCGGTGGACGGGCTGGGGGCGACACAGCCACGGTGCACTCTCCTCCTCCACACCAGCCATCGCGGGTGTCGATCCGTCGCGACGACGCTCGTGATGATATGAAGACGCTCGAACCACCATTGAGCACCAGCGTGATGCGCACCACCAGTCGGACAAGCGGGCAGGGCCCACTATGGACCACCCAGCACCGGGAGGCTACGGTGGCCTACCCTACGAGGTGGCCTATCCGGCTTTCACCCGTGAGCTGCGGCAGTTCCAGTGGCCCTCCCACCGCATGTTCAAGCCCGACATTGGTGAGAAGTACAACGGCAAGACTCACCTGTCAGAGTTCCTCAACATCTACACCATCGCAATGCATGGTGCTGGGGCCCACGACGATAAGGTGCTTGCCAATTACTTCCCGTGGCACTCAAGCCCAATGTTATGTCATGGTTGATGCACTTGCTGGTGGACTCCATTTCTTCTTGGTCGGATTTGTGTCATGAGTTTCTTGGCGCCTTTACTGGAGGCCACCAAGCTCAGGGCCAGGCGAGCGATTTGCACATCATCCCCTAGAAGGAAGGAGAAAACATGCACAAGTACATCCAAAGGTTTGCACATCATCCCCGAGTGCAGTATAACATCCCAGACGTTCGTCCTGCCACCGTGATCAGTGCATTCCATCAGAATGTGCGCAACCGCAATATGCATGAGGAGCTGGTGATGAAAAAGGTCAAGGATGTGGCTGAGCTTTATGTTCTGGCCGATCGGTGCGCTCGAGGTGAAGAGGGGAGGAAGTACCCCGGTGAGGACGCCAGCGCGGAAACCGACTCCACAGATGACACCGCCGCCCTGACAAAGAAGGGTCGGCACCTTAACAGGAAGCGCAAGGGCAAGCCCGTGCTTGCCGTCGAGGGGTCTGACGACACCGGCACTGCCAAAAAGGCCAAGGCAAGCGACCCCGGCAAGGATGTTGCCTGGTGTGCCACTTGCCGGGCCTTGGCGGCTACCGACAAGCCAGGGGGCTCTGACAAGCAGTATTGCAAGATCCACCACACCAAAGGCCACGACCTCAAGAATTGCCGACAAGTTGAGCTTCTTGCTGAGAAGCAGAAAGCCGAATATGAGCGGCGAGACAAGGAGAAAGGCCAAGATAGTGCCGAAGGATCCGGCAAGAAGCGCGACAGCCAAGGAGGCCGCCACGGCAAAGATAATCAGCAAGAGAGGCCCGCCCGACGCTGTGACAAGAAGTAGGAAGACGATGATCATGACGAGGACGATGAGTCCGGCGACCACGAGTTCCAGAAAGAAACAGAGTCCATGTGCATCGATGGTGGCGCCTCGCTGCATGCATCCCACCGCCGGCTCAAGCAGTGGGTGCGTGAGATCACAGCGGTGGAGCCGTCACTCGACGGACAGAAGCCACTAAAGTGGTCCAGCACGCCTATCATCTTTGACACCGAGGATCACCCTGACCGCACTACTGTGGTCGGGTGCTTGCCGTTGTTGGTGTCGCCAATGATCTGCAACCTCAAGGTGATGAAGATGCTAGTTGACAGCGAGGCCAGTCTAAACTTAATCTCACCTCTTGTGATCAAGAGGCTGCAGATCCTAGATGGAGACCTCCAGGAGACGGGCACGTTTCAAGGGGTTAACCCGGGAAGGAGCCAGCCGAAGGGAAAGGTCACGCTGCCCGTGACGTTTGGAGGCGAGTTGAACTACAGGATGGAAAGGATTGTCTTCGATGTAGCCGAGACCCCCTTGCCTTACAACGGGATCCTCGGCCGCCCGGTGCTGGCCAAGTTCATGGTGGCCTCTCATTACGCCTACAACACGCTGAAGATGCCTGGGCCGATGAACATCATCACCATCCCCTCTGACAAGAAAGATGCGTTGATTTGCGCTGACCAACTCTACCAGGAAGCGGTTGCAGCAGCTGTCGCCAAGGCACTTGCTCCTGCCGTTGAAGCCCCAGGAGGGAAGAAGACCGGCGAGACTCCTCGCACCCACTCCGGCAAGTGCACCTCTTTGGGGTGTTGCGCTCCCGTCGAGGATGTGCCATTGAGCTCCACCGAGAAGAGCAAGAAGTACAGAGCTGCACCACCAGAGACCAAGAAGGTGTCCGTCAAGGAGAGTGACACAGAGGAGCTTTCACCATAAGCTCTACCCTCAATGGCAAATAGGAAAGCGAGCTCGTCACTCTCATGCAGGCGAATGTCGATGTGTTTGCATGGCAAGCATCCGATATCCCCTGCGTTCCCAGGGAAGTGATTGAGCTCCATCGTGATGTCTGTCCTCATGCACGGCCCATCAAGAAGAAGGTCAGGAAGCAAGCTTTGGAGAGGCAGGAGTTCATCACGGAAGAGATCAGGAAGATGGAGGTAGCAGGCTTGGTAAGAGGGGTGCTCCATCTGACATGGCCAGCCAATCCGGTAGTGGTGCGCAAGGCAAACGGGAAATGGAGGTTGTGTATTGATTACACAGATATCAATAAAGCTTGTCCAAAATATCCTTTCCCGTTACCGCGCATCGACCAGATTGTTGACTCCACGGCCGGGTGTGACCTGCTATCATTCTTCAACGCCTACTCAGGGTACCATCAGATCCTCATGACAAGAGAAGATGATGAGAAGACAACATTCATCACCCCATGTGGTACGTATTGATTTTTACGGATGCCTTTCGGGTTGAAGAGTGCTGGCTCGACTTTTGCATGAGGAGACCAAATTGGTTTTGAGCCCTAGCTACATAGAAATATGGAAGCTTATATGTATGACATAGTGGTCAAAACCAAGGACAAAGCAACACTTGTGCAAGACCTGGAGGAAACGTTTGCAAACCCGTGCAAGATCAACCTCAAGCTGAACCATGAGAAGTGTGTCTTCGGTGTCCCGTCCAGCAAGCTTCTCGGGTTCTTTGCGCCGCAGCGTGGGATTGAGGCAAACCCAGACAAGATCAAGGCCATCAAGCAGATTGAGGCACCTAAGCGGATCAAGGACATGCGTCGGCTCACTAGCTGCATTGCCGCCATGAGCATATTCATCTCCAAGTCCGCTGAGCGTGCCCTTCCCTTTTTCAAGATATTGAAGAAGGCGGGCCCAATGGAGTGGACCCCGGAGGTCGAGGCAGCGCTGCAGGATTTGAAGAAATACCTCTCCTCTACCCCAGTGCTGGTTGCGGCTAAACCACAAGAACCGTTGCTGTTGTACCTATAAGCAATGAATCAAGTGGTTAGCGCCATGTTGGTGGCGCAGAGGGAGGTCGACAAAGAGGTGGCAACAGCGACTGAGTCGACGGATGGCGAGCCAGAACCCTCCCGGCAGGATTTGGTACCGGCAAGACTGAGCCCCGGCAAGGACTGACACTAGTGCGACACGGCCCGCACAACTAGGTGAAGTGGTGCAGAAGAAGAAGATGGTGCAGCACCCGGTTTACTTCGTCAGCTCCCTCTTGCAGGGGGCTAGGTCTAGGTACTCCGATGTGCAGAAATTGCTCTTCGGCCTCCTTATGGCCTCGAGGAATCTATGTCATTACTTCCAAGCACACGAGATCACCGTCATCACCCGCCTTCCGTTGCAACGGATACTGCATAACCCAGATGCAACGGGGAGGATTGTGGAATGGGCCTTGGAGCTGTCAAGTTTTGGTTTGAAGTTTGAAAGCACCTCGACAATTCAGAGCAAAGTCTTGGCGGAGTTCGTTGCTGAATGGACCTCGATGCCCGACTAAGAGATCCAGGAGACCATTCTCCCTAGAAAGGAAACGAGTCGCAAGTGGATTATGTACTTTGATGGTGATTTTTCGCTACAAGGCGCCGGTGCTAGTGTGCTGCTCGTCGCACCCAACGGAGAGCACCTCAAGTACGTGATCCAAATGCACTTTCCCAGGGAGATGTCGATGAACAACACTGCTGAGTACGAGGGATTGCTTGCCGGTCTCAGGATCGCGGCAGACCTCGAAGTCAAGAAGCTCATTGTCAGGCGCGATTCACAGCTTGTCGTTAGGCAGATCAACAAGGACTATCAGAGCCCGTTGATGGAAGCTTACATGAATGAAGTAAGGAAAGTGGAGGAGCGCTTTGATGGTATACAGGCAGAGCATGTCCGCCGAGTGGAGAATGACGTCGCCGACTACCTATCAAAGCGCGCTACCCTCAAGCTACCTGTGGAACCAGGTGCTTTTGTGCTTCGGTTAACTCAATGATCCGTTGAACCATCATCAGATCAGAATAAGCAAAGGAAGGCCGGCCCCGGCAAGTACTTCCCTACCGAGCTCCATGGTGCCGCCAGCGAAGGAGTTGCCATGGACGCTGAGCCTGTCGTGGGACAACCGACTCCGGCAGGGTGCCAAACCCTTGTCGTGGAGGCAACCGTTCCCGCAGCGGAAGATATGCCTTTGGTCCTTGCCGTCGAGCCAAAGGCTCCAGCATGGGCGCAGCATACCATCCGATTCCTCCAAATAGGGGAGCTTCCTGAGGAGCAGGAAGAAGCGGAGAAAGTAGCCCGCCGGTCTGCTCTGTACCAGTTCGTCGATGATGTTCTGTATAGAAAAAGACCAAATGGAGTGAAATTGAAGTGCATCTCCCGGGAGGAAGGACTGGAGCTGTTGGTGGAGATACATGGAGGCATATGTGGTTCCCACATAGGGTCAAGGGCCCTTGTCGGCAAGGCTTTCCGGCAAGGTTTCTTCTGGCCCACTGCCCTCCAGGATGTGACGGCACTAGTAACCAAGTGTGAAGCGTGCCAGTTCCATTCGAAGAAGCTTTATCAGCCAGCTCAAGCCTTGTAGACAATCCCTCTCTCCTGGCCATTCTTGGTCTAGGGGCTTGACATACTGGGCCCTTTTCCCTGCACCGTCGGGGGATTTGAGTACTTGTACGTTGCAGTCGACAAGTTCACAAAGTGGCCGGAGGTGGAAGAAGTGAGGAAGGTGATCGCACAGTCAGCCGTAAAATTCTTCAAGTGGCTAGTTTACCGCTTTGGTGTGCCGAATAGAATCATCACTGACAATGGCACGCAGTTCACAATCCACACCTTCATGCAGTATATTGAAGACCTCGTCAACAAGATCTGTTCGCTTCCGTGGCACACCCACAGAGCAACGGCCAAGTGGAGAAGGCAAATGCTGAAGTGCTACGTGGCCTCAGGATGAAGAATTTTTATAGGCTGCACAAGAGCGGAAGGCGCTGGATTGATGAGTTGCTAGCGGTTCTTTGGTAGATAAGAACGACACCAAATCAAGCCACCGGCCAGAAACCCTTTGCCCTGGTTTACAGGGCAGAAGCAGTTCTCCCCATGGAACTCATATACGGGTCACCTCGAGTGCTCCCTTATGATGAGCTTGAGCAAGAGTGATTGCGGCAAGACGACGCGACGCTCCTCGAGGAAGATCGTTTTCGGGCGGCTGTGAGAGTAGTACGCAACCAGCAAGCCTTGCACCGCTACCATAGCCGCAAGGTTCATGCCCGAGGAAGGCGACCTTGTTCTTCGACACGTTGAGTCGGCCATGAATTCCTACAAGTTGACGCCGAAGTGGGAAGGCCCTTATCGTGTAACATGAGTCACCAGGCATGGCGCAGTTCGCCTGGAGATCGAAGATGCCATTCCAGTGAGAAACTCTTGGAACATCGAGCATCTTCGTAAGTTTTACCCATAAGGCGTGGCTGCCGGGCCCCTCGGCAAGCCACCTTTTGTACAAGCCTTTCCGGCAAGGTATGTAACCCTCTGTACAAAGCGAGGCGCAGACCCTGAGCATAAATAAACGAACCACTGGTGCCCTAAGTTATAGCATGCATGCTAGATTGAGTCTCTTCCTCGGTTAGGGTTGATAGTGCTTAGCGGCGACTAACCCCTAGCATAGAGGTTGAGTTTGCGTCTCTTTGTTCCTATTCATCCTCTTTGGTTCGCAGGGTACATAAATGTTGAAGGAAGAGAACAAACCGGCGCTCCAAACCCGGCAAGCCAAGCTTGTCGGGGGCTGAAGACACAAAGGTCCATCCACATCAAGCTAGGGTTGCTGGGGGGCTGCAGATCCAGATAAGTTTTCCTATCCCCTGTTATGCATTTCCGTATGATGCTTGGAACATGTGGAACCTCGTTTTGTTCCAAGGCTGTCGTGCTCCCTTCATTCCTGCCGCCCAAGAACTTCTTCTCGGTTCGGGATTTGGTTGTAGCCACAGTGGCAAGGATGCAAGCGTAGGGCCCACCCCTACTTCGCCCTACCTCTGCCGAAGGCGTAGGTATGGTCGAACGGAGTAGGGGAACGACAAGGCCTGCTGCCTGGCAATGGTGTTTATGTTGAAAACAACAAGGATTTGTTCCTTGGTATGGCCTTTGCTCACACACACAAGACCCGACAAGCCCCCTTTTTATCATTAATACCTTACATACAGGTATAGTTCGTACGGAGTGTAAACGTAAACAGGGAGGTTACAAGTTTTAAACCTAGCTAAGGCCCGTAGGCTTGCAAACTGAAAAAAAGATAAGGTGCCCGTAATCCCTTTCTTGTCCCTCTCCTCAGGAAATGAAACAAGAAGGAAAAATGGCATAAGGAGCGCCTAAGCGAGGTACTACCAGCAGAAGGCGCCAAGAGAACATGTCGCCGCCTTCCTAGGAGAGGGATGGTGGTGGTGGTGCCGGAGTGTAGGACCTTGAGAAGAGGTGTCTACAGGGGGGGTGATTAGACACTAAGTACCAAAGTTGCAGTTTTTAAGATCTTTAAGTTTAAGTGAAGTTTAGGCACAAATTTAACATTCACAACATATAGCAAGCAAGCATGCAAAGAGTATATGAGCAGCAGAAAGTAAAGCATGAAACTTGCAAGAATGTAAAGGGAAGGGTTTTGGAGGATTCAAACGCAATTGGAGACACGGATGTTTTTGGCGTGGTTCCGATAGGTGGTGCTATCGTACATCCACGTTGATGGAGACTTCAACCTACGAAGGGTAACGGTTGCGCGAGTCCACGGAGGGCTCCACCCACGAAGGGTCCACAAAGAAGCAACCTTGTCTATCCCACCATGGCCGTCGCCCACGAAGGACTTACCTCACTAGCGGTAGATCTTCACGAAGTAGGCGATCTCCTTGCCCTTACAAACTCCTTGGTTCAACTCCACAATCTTGTCGAAGGCTCCCAAGTGACACCTAGCCAATCTAGGAGACACCACTCTCCAAGAAGTAACAAATGGTGCATTGATGATGAACTCCTTGCTCTTGTGCTTCAACTGATAGTCTCGCCAACACTCAACTCTCTCTCATGGGATTTGGATCTGGTGGAAAGAAGATTTGAGTGGAAAGCAACTTGGGAAGGCTAGAGATCAAGATTCATATGGTAGGAATGGCATATCTTGGCCTCAACACATGAGTAGGAAGTTCTCTCTCAGAAAATGTATGCTGGAAGTGTAGGTTCAGTCTGATGGCTCTCTCCACGAATGAAGAGGAGGTGGAGGGGTATATATAGCCTCCACACAAAATCTAACCGTTACACATAATTTACCAAACTCGGTGGGACAGAATCAACAAACTTGGTCGGACCGATTTAGCAAATCTAGTGACCGTTTGGATTTTTGGTGGGACCGATATGCAACTCGGTAGGACTGATATGGTTAGGGTTAGGGCATAACGTAATCTCGGTAAGACCGATTACACAAACTTGGTGAGACCGATTTTGGTAATAAGCTTTCCAGAGAGTTGGTCAGGCAAACTCGGTTGGACCGATTACACAAACTCGGTAGGACCGATCTTGGTAATGAGTCAACCAGGAAGTTTGCATTGTAATCTCAGTAGTACCGATTGCTCAAACTCGGTGATACCAATTTTGGTAATGGACATACACAGAGAGATTACAATCCCATCTCGGTGAGACCGAGATCCCTATCGGTGAGACCGACTTGCCTAGGGTTTGTGGCAGTGGCTAAGACATCTGAACTCGGTGGTGCCGGATAGAAAGAATCGGTGTGGCCGAGTTTGACTTTAGGTTTAGGACATATGTGTGGAAGTGGGAAAGTAGTTGAGGGCTTTGAAGCATATCACTAAGCACTGTGGAGCAAGAAACTCATTAAGCGACACCTCATCCCTTGTTGATAGTATTGGCTTTTCCTATAGACTCAATGTGATCTTGGATCACTAAAATGTAAAATGAAGAGTCTTGAGCTTGAAGCTTGAGCCAATCCTTTGTCCTTAGCATCTAGAAGGAGTTCCCACATCCTTTAGTCCATGCCACTCCATTGTTGAACTTATCTGAAACATACTAGATAAAAGTGTTAGTCCAACAAGAGATATGTTGACATTAATTACCAAAACCACCTAGGGAGCACTTGTTCTTTCAATCTCCCCCTTTTTGGTAATTGATGACAACATACATCAAAGCTTTAGATAAAGATATAAAGAATAGCAAGTAAAGCTTTGGAAAGACATGTAACAAGCATAGGCTCCCCCTACATGTACGAAATCATGTGAATATGGAATATAGAGTCATGTGAGAGCATAACCATGATAGAGTAGGCAATGTGTTACATGTATCTTGGCCATATGCATCAGAGCAAAGAATATTGAAGAAAATACCTTCATGCCCATGAGTCCTTCTTGCAAACAGTATGTACATCAGCAAGAATTCCTCATACACATGATTGTGATGCATATACTTACCTTGTAGTCTTGAGTTGGCTTAGGATGGAATGAACCTGCGTAAACAAGGTGAGATAACACAGGTACATCTACTAGCTAGAGCAAATAGAAGAAACCACAAGAATACCAAGACTGGGATGACATGTAGAGAGTGAGTACTAAGTACCACATTGGATTAGACATGTCCCCAAGAATAAATATATGCAATGAATTTAAATGATTTCTTTCCCTTAGATGTCTTGCTCCCCCTGAATCTAGCATGGGATACTGGGAGAATATAGGGAACAGAAAAATCAGAGCCGAAAGATATAAATGAACAGAGCTAATGCAAACTAATGCAAATAAGCACATATGAACATGTCTTTCCCCTCAAGAAGACATGTGGCATCTCTCCTCTTGAACACCAAGCATCTGGGATCCTTGAGAAATACTTTCTACTTGAGTATTCTCTCCCCCTGGAGATCTCCTTCTCCCCTTGAGGAGGTGATATACTCTCTTTGATGTGATCTCTCTAAGTGATAGCTTTGATGTGATCTCTCTCTCCCCCTTTGACATCAATTTCCAAGAAGGGTCTTCTAGAATTTGTCGTGAATGGGTTTGGTCCTTGAGTCACAGCACCAAGGAATGATAAAAATGTGATGCTTGTAGAGGACAAGATTCATTGAGTGGAGCTGGATCAGACGAAACACAGAATAAGTGGCAAACTGTTTTTCCTGTTGTGAAGTCGGTGGCACCGAGTGGTTTGTTTCGGTTGTTCCAAAAGGATTCGGTTGGACCGAAAACAACAAATCAGTGAAACCGAGTTCATCACAGAGAAAACACTTGTCACCGCAGCTCACAAGACTAGTAAGATCTCACAAAGATTTGCAAGGAATTTACTGAATGATATGAAATGAATTGGAATGCAGAAAATGCAGAGAAAACAGAAAGAAATCGAGATGAAGTTTTTTTTAAAGGGGAAACAAATATGCATGAGACAAATGCAAAACCACAAAAAAGAACACAAGAGAACTTCATCTAGAGATGGTTGGCGACAAAGTCACCTATGTTAGAGTATATTGACTTAGGAGTCAAGTAAGATCACTTGATCATAGGTCATACTCATCGTTTAAGCTCAAAATGGGGTTGCCATTTTTCGTTTAAGCATATTGATGTATTCACATCTTGTCGAGTTGCTTTAGCTCATGACTTGGAGTAAAGCTTCTCTAAGATGGAATAACATACCTTCGTTGGTGGTGTTGTCCATGTAGTTGAACTTGTGTGTGTTGCTCAAGGTTGATGTAGCTCATCAAGAATTTGGAGCACTAGTTGGAATTTGAGTCCATCTACCTACATGGGTTAGTTCTTGCAAGGAACAACACTTGTGTATCCAAAAATGACAATCATGAAGATCAACATAGAATTTGTCAAAGGATATGTTTGAATGATTCCGTGCTTCCTTGTCTTCAACCACCATAGTGTAGAAACTTGGTGATGTGGAGATTGCTCAAGATGTGAGTAGATTACAATCTCATGGAATTTGATTCAACCAAGTACCTACATGGGTTAGATAAAATGCAAGGTGCAAATATATCCAAGACATAATATTTTCATCATAAGAGAAATATCAAGGATTAGTCATAAGCTCATGTCTTGCATGTATCCAATGGAGTTTCTACTCCAAGTTTGAAGCATCAATGATGTTCAATTCTCCTCTCAACCTGCAAAACACTTTCTCATCAAGAGGTTTTGTGAATATATCTGCTAATTGCTTTTCGGTGCGAACATGCTTAAGATTAATGTCACCCTTAGCAACATGATCTCGAATGAAATGATGACGAACTTCAATATGCTTAGTTCGAGAATGTTGTACGGGATTATGACCAATTTTGATAGCACTTTCATTGTCACAAAGCAATGGAACATGTTTCACATATATCTCATAATCTCTAAGAGTTTGGGTCATCCAAAGTAATTGAGCACAACACGAACCAACGGCAATGTACTCCGCTTCGGCGGTGGATAAGGATACCGAGTTTTGTTTCTTGGAGGACCAAGACACAAGAGATCTACCAAGAAATTGACAAGTACCCGAAGTGGACTTTCTATCAACCTTGTCTCTGGCATAGTCCGAGTCAGAGTAGCCAACAAGATCGAAAGAGGCCCTCTTAGGATACCAAATGCCAAAATTTGGTGTATGGATTAAGTATCTCAGTATCCTTTTCACGGCCTTAAGATGACATTCTTTAGGAGCAGCTTGATTAAGGATGGCAATTTTATCAATGGACATGGATATCCATGGATATCCGACCCGAATGGATAGGGTTTGGATATGCTTTTGTGTCCATGGGTGGTGCCCAAACCCAACCTGGTTGCTCGTGGGCATGGATATAATCTTGTACCCATGGATATACCCAAACCCGACCCGATAGAATGACTTAATGGGAAAATTTCTGCTACCCCTGCCCCACGTTCACATCTCCCACGGCAATTTTACACCTTTCTATCTGAAACATGCATAAGAAATTACACAATCCCCATCGTAACTTTTATAAGTTGACAGTCAATCCCCTCTGAAACATACTCCAACACCCCTTCCCTTATCTTTATCTCCTTCTTAAATGACTCGTCATTCTCATCTGTTAGAAAAATACTAAATGATCTTAGGTTGTTACTGGATGTTGATTTACCATAAGTGAAGCCTAGCTTGCCATGAGGTGAAGAATGGAAGAGTTTATGTTAATATTGTGTTAAGTCTTATTTATATGTCTCGAGAGGACCCAATGGATATCCAGTGGATATGGATATCCATCGGATTTGGACCTGGACATAATTTTTCACCCATGGATTTTTTCATGGGCGGGCAAAGACTGTCTTCATGGATATGGATATGGATTTGATATTGTTCAACCCGATCCAAAACCGACCCATTGCCATCCTTAAGCTTGATATCATGCACACATGCACACAGTTAGCATGATATCGGGACGTGAAGCGCATAGATATAACAATGAACCAATCATAGAGCGATAGACCCTTTGATCAACCGGTTCACCATCTTTGGTCAGTTCAAGATGTCCACTAGTAGGCATGGGTGTAGTCATACCTTTGCATTCTTGCATATTGAACTTCTTGAATAAGTCCCTGGTGTACTTTGTTTGAGAGAAAAAGTACCTTCCTTAGTTTGCTTGATTTGAAAACCAAGAAAGAATTTGAGTTCACTCATCATAAACATCTCAAACTTCTCCGACATTAGCTTCCCAAACTTTTCACTAAAATGAGGGTTAGTTGAACCAAATATAATATCATCAACATAGATTTGGCACACAAATAGTTCACCATTAACCCTTTTAGTAAAAAGAGTAGAATCAATTGTCCCAATTTCAAAGCCTTTTTCAATGAGGAACTTGGTCAAGCATTTATACCATGCTCTAGGAGCTTGTTTAAGACCATAAAGGTCTTTGTGAAGTTTGTAAACATGATTGGGTTTCTTAGGATTGACAAAGCCAGGAGGTTGCTTAACATAAACTTCCTCCTCTATTTCTCCATTTAGAAAAGCACTTTTAATGTCCATTTGGTACAAGGTGATATCATGGTGATTAGCATAGGCAAGTAAGATGCGAATGGACTCAAGTCTAGCAACGGGAGCGTAAGTCTCACCATAGTCCATACCTTTGACTTGTGTGTAGCCTTGGGCGACGAGACGTGCTTTGATGAGAACTAATTGTCCATCTTCATCTTGCTTGTTGCGAAACACCCATTTGGTACCGATGATGTTGTGGTTGTTGTCGGGCTTCTCAACCAATGTCCAAACTTGGTTCCTCTCAAAGTTGTCTAGCTCTTCATGCATAGCATTTATCCAATCCGGATCTTCCAATGCTTCTTCGACCTTCATAGGTTCAATGCTAGAGATGAAAGAATAGTTTTCACAAAAGTTAGCTAAACGAGTTTTAGAGCGAGTGATTCTCCCGGTTTGAATATCATCGTAGATTTGCTCGACGGGATGATCTTTAGAAATTCTTGCTCGAACTCGTGAAAGCTTTTGCTTGGTTCTTGGTTGAACTTCTTCTTCATCTTGTTCTTCTTCTTGGCCTTCTTCATTGTTGGCGTTGCCGTTCTCTTGTCGTGGTGGAGAAGGAGGTTGTTGACGTTGATCTTGATGCACTTCCTCGTTTTCTTCATCTTGGTGTGTCCCACTTGTGGATGCTTCCGTATCAAATCTTGGTTCACCATGTCGTGAAGTAGAATCTTCCACTTGGACGGACGAGGTACTCTCCTTCACCTCCGTTGGACGGACCTTGCCAATAGACAAGTCTTGGATTGCTTTCGAAGGATCTTTGTCTCCTACATCAATTGGCAATTGCTCTACTTGCGAGCCGTTAGATTCATCAAACTTCACATCAACCGTCTCTTCAACCTTTCGTGTGAAATTGTTGTAGACATGGTAAGTGTGAGAGTTTGAGCCATAACCTAGTAGGAAACCTTCATGAGACTTAGGAGCAAATTTAGAACGATGATGCTTATCAAGAATTTAGAACTTTGAGCCGAATACTCGGAAGTATCCAACTTGGGGTTTGTTACCTGTGAGGAGCTCATATGCCGTCTTGTCGAGTAGCTTGTGAAGATACAAGCGATTTGTTGCATGACAAGCTGTCTCAACCGCTTCTGCCCAAAAGTGCTTCGGTGTATTGTACTCATCAAGCATCGTTCTCGCCATTTCGATGATCGTCTGGTTCTTCCTCTCAACAACTCCATTTTTTGAGGTGTGTACGTAGCGGAGAACTTGTGTGAAATCCCTTCTTCGTCAAGAAAGGTGTCCGCATTTGCGTTCTTGAACTCCGTTCCATTGTCGCTGTGAACCTTCTTGATCTTCACTTCAAATTGATTTTGAGCCTTCCTAGCGAAGTTTTTGAAGATCTTTTGGACCTGCAATTTATCATCAAGAAAGAACACCCACGTAAATCTTGAAAAATCATCAAGTATAACTAGACCAAAAGAATTTCCACCGAGACTCTTGTAAGAGTTGGGACCAAAAAGATCCATGTGAAGTAGCTCGAGTGGTCTCCTTGTGGTCATGATGTTCTTCACGGGATGCCTTCCTCCAACCTGTTTACCTGCTTGACAAGCACTGCAAAGTCTATCCTTATCAAATATGACATCATTAACACCAAGGATGTGATTCCCTTTAATAAGCTTGTCAAGGTTTCGTATACCAACATGACCTAGTCGTCTATGCCATAACCAACCTTTTGAGGATTTAGCAATGAAGCAAGTTTTAGGTTGGTCCTTTTTAGTGAAATCAACAATGTATAGATCACCTCTACGCACACCGGTAAAGACCATTTTATGATTATCTCTACGAAACACTTGGCAATCTACTTCAGTAAATAGGACATTGAAACCGAAATCAGCAAGTCTAGATACTGAAAGTAGTTGTATCCAACAGATTCAACGAGCATGACATTTTGTATGGAGCTATCATGTGATATGGCCACCTTACTGAGGCCAACCACCTTACCCTTTGAGTTGTCTCCGAAAGTGACATACTTTCGAGGACTATCATTTTTAGCAAGCTCACGAAACATGTCTTTATCTCCGGTCATGTGATCGGTACATCCACTATCAAGAACCCATTCCTTTCCTCCTGACATATATCCCCGAAGATTTGCCATAAGACCAAAGTGTCTCATTGCATCATCAAGATCGAAGTCACTATCATCATCCTCATCATAGTATCCATGTTCAACATCGTCATGTGGTGGATCAAATCCTAGAGAGGGTAATTCGTTAGAGTGAGTTTGACAATGATCTTGCTTATGAATTTTTATAGCTTTCGAAATAATATCACTAATAATTCCAACATCTCCTTTGGCACGCATAAGGTTTGTAAGTTCAAATAGACGATCACCAAACATAGGATCACTAGTATTCATCTTACTCAAAGAAATAGACTTATGGAGAATTTCATCTAGATTTTTCAAGGAATAATTTGGAAAGCGTTCCTCAAGAAATTTCCATATAGTGTAGGCACACTCAAGAGTAGGCAAGTTTCTAATTAAGTTTCTAGGCAAGCCTCTAGTGATGAGATTAACAGTTCTATGATTCCTAATCATGTCAATTGACTCATCAAGAGTAGGATGCATAGGATCAACATGAGGTGCACAAGGGCTAGCAATCTACTTGTTCAAATGATATTGATTGAAAATTACAAGCATCTCATTTTTCCACTCATGAAAATACTCTCCATCAAGAATAGGCACTCTATGTCTAAGACTCCCCAAAGTAGACTCATCCATCTTCCTCCAATGGTGAATAAACCGAGGCAATGGAGACCTTTGCTCTGATACCACTTGTAGGACCTTGAGAAGAGGTGTCTAGAGGGGGGTGATTAGTCATTAAGTACCAAAGTTGCAGTTTTTAAGATCTTTAAGTTTAAGTGAAGTTTAGGCACAAGTTTAACATTCACAACATATAGCAAGCAAGCATGCAAAGAGTATATGAGCAGCGGAAAGTAAAGCATGCAACTTGCAAGAATGTAAAGGGAAGGGTTTTGGAGGAATCAAACGCAATTGGAGACACGGATGTTTTTGGCATGGTTCCGATAGGTGGTGCTATCATACATCTACGTTGATGGAGACTTCAACCCACGAAGGGTAACGGTTGCGCGAGTCCACAGAGGGCTCCACCCACGAAGGGTCCACGAAGAAGCAACCTTGTCTATCCCACCATGGCCGTCGCCCACGAAGGACTTGCCTCACTAGCAGTAGATCTTCATGAAGTAGGTGAACTCCTTGCCCTTACAAACTCCTTGGTTCAACTCCACAATCTTGTCGGAGGCTCCCAAGTGACACCTAGCCAATCTAGGAGACACCACTCTCCAAGAAGTAACAAAATGGTGCATTGATGATGAACTCCTTGCTCTTGTGCTTCAAATGATAGTCTCCCCAACACTCAACTCTCTCTCATGGGATTTGGATCTGGTGGAAAGAAGATTTGAGTGGAAAGTAACTTGGGAAGGCTAGAGATCAAGATTCATATGGTAGGAATGGAATATCTTGGCCTCAACACATGAGTAGGAAGTTCTCTCTCAGAAAATGTATGCTGGAAGTGTAGGTTCAGTCTGATGGCTCTCTCCACGAATGAAGAGGAGGTGGAGGGGTATATATAGCCTCCACACAAAATCTAACCATTACACACAATTTACCAAACTCGGTGGGACCGAATCAACAAACTCGGTCGGACTGATTTAGCAAATCTATCGACCATTAGGATTTTCGGTGTGACCGATATGCAACTCGGTAGGACCGATATGGTTAGGGTTATGGCGTAACGTAATCTCGGTAAGACCGATTACACAAACTCGGTGAGGCCGATTTTGGTAATAAGCTTTCCAGAGAGTTGGTCAGGAAAACTCGGTTGGACCGATTACACAAACTCGGTAGGACCGATTTTGGTAATGAGTCAACCAGGAAGTTTGCATTGTAATCTCGGTAGTATCGATTGCTCAAACTCGGTGAGACCGATTTTGGTAATGGACATACACAAAGAGATTATAATCCCATCTCGGTGAGACCGAGATCCCTATCGGTGAGACCGACTTGCCTAGGGTTTGTGGCAGTGGCTAAGACATCTGAACTCGGTGGCGCCGGATAGAAAGAATCGGTGTGGCCAAGTTTGACTTTAGGTTTAGGACATATGTGTGGAAGTGGGAAAGTAGTTGAGGGCTTTGGAGCATATCACTAAGCACTGTGGAGCAAGAAACTCATTAAGCGACACCTCATCCCTTGTTGATAGTATTGGCTTTTCCTATGGACTCAATGTGATCTTGGATCACTAAAATGTAAAATGAAGAGTCTTGAGCTTGAAGCTTGAGCCAATCCTTTGTCCTTAGCATCTAGAAGGAGTTCCCACATCCTTTAGTCCATGCCACTCCATTGTTGAACTTATCTGAAACATACTAGATAAAAGTGTTAGTCCAACAAGAGATATGTTGACAGTAATTACCAAAACCACCTAGTGAGCACTTGTGCTTTTCACAGAGGAAGGGCTGGAAGATGAGGCAGCGGTCCGTCAATACGCTACTAAGACGTCGATGCCATCGTACTCCCACTTGACGGCCTCCCACCCGCCTTCTTCGCCTTCTCCGGCCTTCCCATGCCAGCCGCCCAAGGAGGCGGCCCCGAGAAGTTCAAGGAGCAGGCTCCACCGGGAGAAGGAGCCCGGTGCAGCTGCTACTGCCGACACTACCCCGGAGCGGCGGGCCGACACCTAGTCGGACCCGTCATCCTCTTGCCTGCTACCCTCGTCGTCACTGCCGCTGTCCTCCTCGTCACTCTCGCTTGAGGACGAGTTTTCGTCATCCAAGGAGCTCTCCACGCAGCACTTCAGGAGAGTTCCGAAATTGCCATAGACCATGATGGAGAGGAGGCCATTCTCCATTAACTTGAAGTAGAGAATGAGCCCCGGCGTCAGGCTGTGGATGCGAGCAAAGGTCTTCCAACCGCGACAAAAATACATGACATGAGGGCCTGGGAAGTCGATGTAGGCCCATGTGCCGTTGTTCCCACGGCCCCTCATGTGCAGCTTCAGCGCCTGTGGCGGGTCCAGCTCCATCTCCCGAGCGAATGGGGTCGGGAGACAAAGACGCCGGTGCGCCGGCCAGCGCAACCTGATGAAGAACTCGCAAGGGTTGTCCCTGACATGGCCCTCCATTCGGGGAAGGACCGCTGGCGGGTGCGAGGCCGACGCACTGCCCCATCCTCCTATTCCCCTAGCACTACGGCGGCCTCGACCTCACCCCCTCCCCCTTCCTATCGCGGCCGGCTCCACCGCCACGAGCTCTTGGGGAGGAGCGACGCATTGTCGAGCAGAGACCCTCGCCGCCACCGATGAAGCATCAGCGTGCCCTCTCGCCATGATAGAAGGGAGGAAGGAGCAGGCATGGGGAGAGGCGGATGGCGAAGGACTAAGAGGCGCCACCCCCCCTCCCGCTCCCTTCCTTATAAAGGTACAGGGTCGGGGCTCGACCGCCCCTCTCAGCCAATCCGGCTCATTAAGGTGACAGCGGGCGAGGCCATCGACCGCCCTTCCCGCCCAATTGAAGGCGTGTGAGGATCAACCCACGCACGCTCGTCTTCCCGTATTCCACGCGCCTGTCATTCGCCCTGCGTCGTGCATGCAGCGTACGTAGCACGAGGGACGGGCGTAATGGGACGCGTGGAGCAACGGTTCCCAGGTAAGGAGAATAAATGAGAGGCGGCCCTGCGGTCTCGAAGGGACACGCAAGCCGTCTCTTTACTATTTGCCGCGGGATGACGCAAGCATGATACGATCACCCGCGCGCGCAACCCCCACGTTACGCGTGCAACACGGATCGTGGGAGAGCGCAGCGGCAGAAAAATCTCCTCAATTAAAACCGCCCCATCTGCTCGCTCACCATTTTGGGCCTGGCCCAACAACGCGTTGCACTTATGTGTGGCCCAGGTCCGGGGGGCTCTTTTCGGTGTACTAAAGTAGGGGCACTCCTTTGTACCCCTTATTTGTGCACAGGCAGCCGGAGCCGCTCCTACGGCCACACTTAAGCAGGGCAAAGACAGGAAATCAAAGTAAGCAACGCCAAGACGGAGGCATAAAGAGAAGGAAGGCGAGGAGGTTTCCCCCGGCAAGACCCTTGCCGGGGCGACTCCCACAGCCCCGGCAAGGACCTTGCTGGGGGCAGCTTACCCGAAGCCAGCGGAGCACGCCACCCTTGAGCCCTAGTTTTTCTGACATCACCAACCACGTTGGGACCTGGGCTCGGGAGGCACCTCCATGATGGCATGCAGATCTTCGTGAAGACAAGAAACACTCCAAATCAGAGGAGGATTAGAAGACGATGAGCCTCGGCGAGATCCTTGCCGAGGGAATCCACAAGACCCCCGGCAAGATCCTTGCCGGGGACGACCGTGACGCCACGGCAAGACCCTTGCCGGGGCCCCGGCAACGCCCTTGCCGAGGACATCCGCGAGGCCACAGCCAGGCACGCACCCGTTAAGTTTCTAACACCACTCCCATGCAGCTGCCAGCCCACCAGCTGGGCAAGCACCTGCGTGTCGGCATGAGGCTTCTCGGCCAACTCAGTGCATGCCTAGGTGGTGGCATGCAAATCTTCGTGAAGGCCCTACCACCGCGCCACCTCAGCAGCCTGCTAGCCTACATGGCACTGGCCACCTCGCTGGCCCAGGCGCGTGTCAAGGCAGGGCGAAGCGGCGGTAAAGTGAAGGGGACACATCAGATGCGCATTAAATGCGTCTTGTCCCGTAATGTCAAGCGATAGGCTTAATCACAGTACACCGATGCCACCTCCTGTATGCCACTGTGGAGATCCCCTTGCCTATAAAAGGAGGCCCAAGGCATCCAGGAGAAGGATTCGGACCCTTGGACAAGTTACGCTTAGTGTAGCTCGCTCAAGAACTCCAAGAACACGGATGTTGGGGATATACCCCGCGGTGTAAACCGGCCGGAAGTTAACCTGGACGGACTTGGCGGTTTGTTTGAGACCCCGCTGACACTTGGCGGTTCACCGGCGACCCGTTTGGACCTGGCGGTTCACGACTCATTGATAATCCGGCAGGCGGGTGCGAGGAGCGACAAGACCTGGTGGCCCAACGGGCGGTTCATGAAGGCCGGTTCATACTATAGTGGGACGGTTTAAGAGGAAAGGCATTAGGAATATTTGTCTTACAAGGAGTTAAAACCTGGACTTGTATCCGGTTTGTATTAGAGATAGACTAGTCCTAATCCTAATAGGACTCCACATGTAACCCGCCCCTTCAACATATATAAGGAGGGGCAGGGCCACCAAAGAGGGACAAGCTACAAGCAAGAAGAAACAATCTTAGGGCTAGACACAAAGAGGAGAGCCGGTTTACGGCGACTCCCTGGTGATGATAATGAGACCTAGCCTCAAATAGCATGTAGGGTTGTTACCGGATGATGTTTCCCGGGGCCCGAAGCTGTCTAAATCCTTGTCTTGTGTTGCGTCTCTCGATTCCGCTCAACCCCTCTCAAGCTACCACATAGATGCGCTGGCCTCACGACTAAGTCCTTACACTAGGACATCTAACGTGAGAAATCCACGACAGTTGGCGCCCACCGTGGGGCCCGCGCACGGTGGTGTTGAGTTCTTGGAGGGATCTCTACACGGATCGAGAAGCTCGCGAAAGAAAGACGTTTTGATGATCGGAATCATGATTAACTTTGAAGTTTACAACACAAGGTTTGAAGATCAAGAAGTTAGGGTTCCTTCGTCTACGCTGCCGGATGTGACGACGCAGCCCGTCGAAACCGTTTATATGAAGTCTGAGATCAATAAGGAGTTGATCCGCTGCGCGTACACGTTCAAGGTTTTCCAAGGTTACGGCCGGATATGCCAAGTCCCGAGAAGGTCAGACGTGACGAGGCAATCAGTGATAGTTCAAGTTGACCCATGTATAACCGGGCCAACCACCGGATCTCCGCAGTCAAGATTGATTGGTTTTGTCTTAGATTAAAAATATGTGGCCACGACCCGGATTACTCCTGCGCCCGCGGCCTCGTTTCGAGGCGCCCGCCGCTGCCGCCTCGCGAGCGCCACGGCGGCTTCTGAACCATCACCGTCTTCCACACCGGAGCCTGCTAGCCCCGCTCTCCGCCTCTGCCGTGCGTGGTCCCGGCCTTGAGTCGCCGGGTTCCCGTCCTCTGTTGTGCTCCTTCGTCGAGCCGCTGCGACGCGCCGCGACCGACCGCTTCATGGTGTACGCCACAATTGGCACCATCTGCAAAGAGCCGCCGTCCGAGTCTTGGGCCACACCTCCGCCCGGCTTTCTGCATCATGTTGATCCGCCGTCCTGTTGCGGTCCCGTGCCAAGCTGCTCGCCATCGCGGCCATCGCCGCCGGTCGCCTTCTACTCAAGCTCGCCATGACGGATCTCAGCAACCGTTCATCTCAGCGCTGAGCCGCCTCTCCTGCTCCGCCGTGGTTTCGCAGTGGCCGTACCGAACCTCCCTGGTGCGAGCTGCCCTTGAGGCCTCGCTCTCGCCCGGCTTTTGCACGAGCTGCGGTGAGCCGTCGTTGGTTTCAACCTGCCCCTGTTTAATCGGCCACGCGTTAAGCCGCCACTCTCGTGGGCTCCGCGCCTTACTCACTTCCAAGCCACCGGCGCCTTACATCCAGACCAGCCTGGCGTGCGGCAGGCCGCCGTGTTTTGCTCTTGCTCCGTTTTTTGCTGGTTTGTTGTTCCTGCTTCGCCGGTTGCCTATTGCTGCGTTCGTATAACTAGCAGGCAGATGAAGGAGGAAGAGATGGGAGGCCGGCTGTTGGTGAGACAGATGTGAAATCGGGCTGTTCGTGAGACAGATGTGAAATCGGGCTGTTCGTGAGACAGATGTGAAATCGGGCTGTTCGCAAGACAGATGTGAAATCGGATTAAAAAAAAGGGAGAAGAAGGATCGATTGGAGGAAAAGGTTAAAGGCTCGGACGGTGCATACAGGGATCAGCCAAAGCTAAGCATCATGATTACCCAAGGCCAAAGCAACCACGTATTGATATGCAAGAAGTACTATTGGGGCACGTCCTCCAAAACTTGGCGGATATATGGGTAGATGTGAAGACCATTAAAATTTCATGAGGAAATTTGCTTCAATCCTTCGGATAAATCAGGTGCTATCATTTTAATGTATTTTATCAAATGCATAATAAATTGTTCGCAGGACCATTATTCGTTACAAAAGTGTTGCAAGGGGGGTGCACCAATATTATTTTTGCATTGGTGTTCGTCTGTGTCAGGTTGCTTGACGGATACGCGTGCAAATCGCCACCCCCGCTGTTCGGTTTACATCCGTCCGCACCTGCGGCCGATTTTCTCGTCCATGCCGGCTTACAGCACCTGCGATTGACTCGCGCGCCTACACTGGTTTACAACGTGTGCGATTGACTCACCCGCCCACACTGGCTTACAACAGCTGCGATTGACTCGCCTGCCCGTGTTGGCTTACAACAGCTTGGGTAGCCCAGTTTCCTTTCAAATTGGAGGCAAATTATCGTCAACTGCCGTCTGCACTAGATGGCTCAATAAGCAGGCACACAAGTCGCCGCCATTACAGTTCTGGTTAACTTCAAATCGCTAGTTGGAAGGAACCATTGGCCGAGTTGCTGACACGGCTCATACGGGATCATTTATAACCCGCCGCAGTCACCTCAACCTTCTGTGGATTTACATCATGCTATCAACACCAATGATATACAAAGTTATGTCGCTTTATATCATGGTCAAATATGAAGAGTTTCAAGCCAACTCCTCGAGTCACCTTGAGACTCGGGGGCTACGATGACATGACTCAGCAAATCTTGCTAGTTTCAGCAAATTTAAGAACCCCAGGATGATGGAGGGAAAGATAACCCGGTCCAGGAGGCTACTGTTATTTGAAGGCCGTCAGAAAATTTCCGGCTTAGAAAGTATATGACAGTTACAAAATCCCGGCTCAATGAAGAAGATCCGGGTCATCAGAAAGGATTCCGGTTTAAAATCCGGGTCAAGGGAAAGATGTCTCCCACAAAGCTTTGAAGCTCTCAATATCCGGTTCAAGATCCCGGTTCAAGAAGAATTTATCTCTTGCAAAAAATTTAAAAATTGCCGAAGAGGACCTGCTGCCATGATGCGCGGTTCAAACATGGGTATCCTGCCTTATTGGCCTAACATATTATTGATCACATGGGGGCTTCTGCTTCATAAAGCGGGGTCTCTGTTCTTTTTTACATCATGCGTGGTTACACGGAGGTTCTGTCTTAAAGCGGCCTCCGGTTTACCCCTTGAAATTTGCTTTTCAAAAAAAGTTTTGTGATATCACTTGGGCCCTTGGTCGTGTCCGAACCAATGCGACACCTTTTGATAGGTGAAAGCCACCAGATCACTTGGGGACATGGTCAAGTCTGAACCAGTCACGCCTCTTGATCGGCCTAAGGCCACAGAGTCACTTGGGGGCTTGGTCGAACCCGAACCATTGCCACGCCACTTGATCGGCATAATGCCACGGTTTCAGTTGGGGACCTGGCTGACTTGAACCATAGCTACACCTTATTAGGAGCTTGGTCGTGTCCGACCATGGTAACACCATCTGATCGGCTCAGTAAAGCCTCTTTTTGCAAACAGTTTTATTATTGCCTTTGCTTCCATATTTTTTCATAACTGTTATTTGATTTTTGTTGCGTTTTTTAAACCGACATTGTTAATCCGGTTCAAACTGTCAATTACAAATTGGCGGAACACGGTTAAATCCTAATCCGGAGACTATCTGTCCGGTTTGATTTTATGTTACCATCTTATTATGGAGTAAACCGGTGTTCATTAACCTGGCTTGACTTTCAATTACAAGTTGTCAGTACATGATCAAATCTTAATCCGAAGACTATCCGCCCGGTCTGGTTTGACTACGAGTCGCCGGTATTATATATGGTTAAACCAGTGTTTGTCACAACCCGGTACGGTTTTATCATAAACCGGCACAGTATGAAAGGAGTTATCATTACTCAAGATTGGGGTTATCACTCTTACTACAAAAAGTTGGTAAACCAACGATGTGATTCAAGTCACAGAAACAGGTTGAATAAAGCATGATTATAAATCACTGACGTTTATTAAACTGGCCTGGCTTTAAGACGATAAGTCGCCAGTATATGATGAAAAATTATCCGGTGTTTATTAAACCGGCCTGGCTTGGGACTATAAGTCGCCAGTATATATTTGGATTGCGCCATTGGAATCATGCGCTTATAAATCATTGGCTTATATTATTCAAATAGCCAAACTTGGCTGAATTTTCATTATGATATTGAATGAATAAGGTTTTTCATACCAGATTATATTATCTTGAATAAGCCAACATGGCTAGATTTTTATTATGGTTATCAATAACCAATATTATGATTAAGGTTTTCAAAGTTGCTTCAGCGCAATGGCTATTATTTCATCAATGGGTATGATTTATTCTACAACGGAGGGAATAGTCCCGAGTCGCTGCAGGCTTACGACCCGGCACTTGGGGGCTACATTATTTAAGTTGAGATTATATCAAATATGCAAGTCTCATGTCGCTGCAAGCATGCACCATGACACTTGGGGGCTAATGCAAAGTAATTTTTTGCTCATATTATTGAAGACCCGACTCATCATATTATAATGAGTCGGCCCTTGGGGGCTACCAATTGCTCCTGTCAACAGTTGAAGGTACAAAACTTTTTATTCATTATATTGAAGGGTCCACTGCTCAGTTGGTAAAGCACAAGGCTCTTAACCTTGTGGACGTGGATTCAAGTCCCATGATGGGGGTTACATCATATGATGTTATTTTCATTGAAGTATATATTAAGTCCCTGCTCATTATTGCATAATGACCCGGCCCTTGGGGGCTACACTGGTTGAAGTTTTTATGAGTATAAGACAATTACAAGTCCCAGGTTGCTGCAAGCATGACAACCCGGCACTTGGGGGCTACATAATATGGAGTATTCAGTTTTTACTAAGTGACTGGGATGAACAACATGGATTTCTTCTTAAGTGGCAGTATTTATATTGAAGCAAGTCTTAAGCAATCACTTTGTTCTGCTCAAGACTTGGGGGCTACAGGTATTATATTATTATTGAAGAAATATTTTCAAATTCTCTGATTGAGCAAAGTAGGTTGACACGGCGTCACCAATCATTATGACCCTGTCGCTGCAACCCGGCGTCATTAATAATCATGAACTGGCATTGGCAACAATCATGAACCGGTGTCTGCAACAATCATGACTCGAAATTATCAAGTTTTTATAACCCGAAAGTCTTTGGCAATGATAAAACCGGCAAGTTCTGCATCTTCAAACCGGTTGAATGTCAGATGAGTATTTCAAGACCAATATTTTTTAAACCGGCGCTTTGGAAGCTGGCTCAAGTGGATTATTCTTCACAATATTTTTTCTATAAGAAGCCAACATCAGCAATTTGAGTATGAAGCTGGTTATTGACCCGGATTTTCTAGGAGGAAATGACAAAGGACTTAAGGACGATCAGGTGCCGGTCTACAAGAATTCTTAACCCGGAGCACAACCAGCCAAATTTGTTCTGGTGTTTATTTTGCAGCATAAGTTTACCATGGATAAATCCAAGCTAAACTTGGGGGCTAATGTTGGGGATATACCCCGCGGTGTAAACCGGCCGGAAGTTAACCCGGCCGGACTTGGCGGTTTGTTTGAGACCCCACTAACACTTGGTGGTTCACCGGCGACCCGTTTGGACCTGGCGGTTCACGACTCATTGATAATCCAGCAGGCGGGTGCGAGGAGCGACAAGACCTGGTGGCCCAACAGGCGGTTCATGAAGGCCGGTTCATACTATAGTGGGCCGGTTTAAGAGGAAAGGCATTAGGAATATTTGTCTTACAAGGAGTTAAAACCTGGACTTGTATCCGGTTTGTATTAGAGATAGACTAGTCCTAATCCTAATAGGACTCCACATGTAACCCGCCCCTTTAACATATATAAGGAGGGGCAGGGCCACCAAAGAGGGACAAGCTACAAGCAAGAAGAAACAATCTTAGGGCTAGACACAAAGAGGAGAGCCGGTTTACGGCGACTCCCTGGTGATGATAATGAGACCTAGCCTCAAATAGCATGTAGGGTTGTTACCGGATGATGTTTCCCGGGGCCCGAAGCTGTCTAAATCCTTGTCTTGTGTTGCGTCTCTCGATTCCGGTCAACCCCTCTCAAGCTACCACATAGATGCGCTGGCCTCACGACTAAGTCCTTACACTAGGACATCTAACGTGAGAAATCCACGACAAGAGATATACACATCAAAGCAGGACTAGGATATTATGCATCCTTGCGGCCCGAACCTGGGTAAACGACCGGCGTGCTTGTACTGACTTCTGATCCTGCTCTTTTCACGACCCAGCGCCCCGCAACCATAGTAGGGATTCTTGTGATCCCATAGGTGTCGTTTTCCACCGACAATAGGTATACCCCGGCCCCTCCTGGGTGGGTCATACCTAATACTTATATCCCCAACATCATGCCCCAGGTTGTTTTGAACTGGTTCATGTCAATCTTCAACACTTAGAAAGATCCTCCCTTCTTTATTTGTGCGAGAATTCATAAGCCGCCATGACGTCATCTCCTGGAATTGCGATAACCCGCCATGATGTCACCTATCATCAATTCACACAATATCCAATATCTCTCAATGGATCTTTATCTTTAATACTTGTCCCAAGAATCGAGGCGCCCGAACAGCTGGATAACCATGTTTCGGCCTCCTCGTTTTTCGCCCCCACTTATCAGCCTTCTCCTTATAAATAGGGTCAAACTGCCTCTTCTCATTCTCCCCCCTTTCCTTCGTCCTCCGTCGCCGCTGCGAAGCACACCAACATCCTCGTCCTTGGCCACTGCATCACCCTGAACAGGACCAGAGAACGACCGCGCTCCACCGCAGTTCACCTGCCTCTATGAGTTTTTCTCCTTCCATGCTCGAGATCGCATTAGGGTTTCCGAAGTTCTTCATGTTCTTCATAGCTGTTCGTAGTTTATCTCCAACCCGAGCATCGTTTGACCTGGAAATAGCATATATCTTGCGCGGTAGTAGTTTTGCCCCTACTTTCAATATCAGCGGACCCTTTTTCCTTGAGGTAAGATCTCCTCAGAACCTATGAACTCCCTTGTTCCTCTTTTAGGTTTTGATTTATTTTCGTTTTTCACACAGCGCCAGATCCAAAATTATAATTGTAATATGTAAAACCTGTTTGTCTGGGACTTAGTAAAACTTTCTTCCTGATAAACCAACTCGATCATGGTGGCTTATATCATCGGTTGTAGTTAAATTCAATGCTCAACAGATTTCTCCTTTGATAGACATCAAACTGCTCATGGCGGCTTACTTAGCTCGCTGTAACTAGTCATATACCATTAGACCCCTTTTTAAGCCGCCATTCTGAATGTGTGCTGTAATACTTTCCCACCGGCTTAATTTTGAACCGGGAAACCTGTTCTTATCCTTTTTAGGCTTCTTTCTTCATGATGGCCCCAAAGACAGCCACTTCCTGTAACTGGGTTCCCTCCATAGTCACTAAGAACACCCTCCAGCACTTTGTGAAAACTGGCTATTTGCCCAAGAAGAATGTCATGCACTATCGCGCCCCAAGCCGGAAGAAGAGAAACCTCAACCAAAAGATGATGAAGTCATTGTATTTACCGATCACATGAACCGGGGCTTCTCACCGCCCAACTCTAAATTCTTCCGGGAAGTTCTGCACTTTTTCAACCTTCATCCTCAAGACATCGGACCCAATTCCGTGTCAAATATATGCAACTTCCAAGTGTTCTGTGAGGTGTACCTTCAAGAGGAGCCCAGTGTGGAGCTATTCAGAGAGTACTTTTATTTGACCCGCGAGAATGAGTACTCGAACGGACTTGGAACTTGGTGGGATCTTAATCCAGCATCAGAGATATGCTATATTCCCTTATGCACGCCTGCCGAGTCATCCCAAGGATTGGAACCAGACATGGTTCTACTGCAAAGATACTTCTCCGGATGACGAGAACCTGCTTCCCGGCTTTCGTGCCCTGCGTCTTGAATCAAATCATCCTCTCCCTGACAAGCTGACAGTTGTTGAATGCAAGAAACTTGCACCTACCATTGCCAATGTTAAAGCTCTGTTGGGGAACGGCTTAACTGGCATTGACTTGGTTTGATGCTAGGTGGCATGGCGGATCATCTCCTTGAGCTGCCACACCGGCTTAATGTGCACCTACACGGGTAGCAAAAAGGATCCACTATGCCACAGCTCTGAGGACTTGAGTGATGACACCGTCAATGAGATGACAAAGTCTCTTTTGCATGAAAGCCCGGTTGACTGCATCAAGGTGGGCCTAAGCCCTTTCTGCAAATCTAACCCAGCACCAGAAGTAAGCCACCAAACTAGTTACTTTACCTTCATCCTTAATACTTTGTTTAATTCAACTCCGATGACTTTCACAGGCTGATGACGACTTTTGGAAGAAGGAATATGACCATGAAGCTGCAAAAAGGGCCAGGAAGGCCAAGAAAGCCGCCAAGAGAACCACCAAGAAGAGGGGAAAGAAACCCAATGCTTCTGAGCTACTTGAACTAGACGACACCTCTGAGTCGAAGGTAGCCCTTGATTCTCTTGGCTCCTTTTTCAACCATCTTATTGACACTGATTATCACCAGGATGACATGGGAACGAGTCAGGCAATCGAAGAAGAGGTAACTATCATTTCCTCCGACTCCAAGCCCTTACCAAGAAAAAAATTCGAAGAGTAACCCGGAAAGTAAGCTTTTCACACCCCTTAGCTCATCTAGATCCTCACTTTCTTTTGAAGCAACAGCAGCACAAGAGCCGGCGACAGACTCGGACTAGCAGGGATGAAGAATTATCCTCCGGCTTACCGAACACTCTAAGGAAACATTGAAACGAGGTCACCCCTGACTTAAACTCCTTTTATACTCTGGCGGGTTTCATCCGCCAACCACTTAATTCTTCCAACTCAAATTATTAGTAAACATCTCGTTCCTCCTCCGACGACTCATCTCAATCTCATCTGCCGGCTTTCAAGACTGCTCCCGGGTAATGACAATTTACCTATCATTTACTCATCATGATCCTTTTATACTTATAATGACCTCTTATGACTCATGTAGTGGAAAAGCCAAGCCTAGCAAGAAGGAAAAGGTGACTGAGCCAGCTGAAGACCCAAAAGTCAATAAGCCGGAGCAACACACCCCAACACCTGAGATCTCCGTTCCTCAACCATCGGATCCGGTTCTTGACATTCCACCAGTGACTTCCGAGCCTCCTATTGATCAAGCCAGTGACAACCCTCTAACCCTGAAGCATCAAGCCTAGTCAAGATGACTGATACACATGATGATGACGTGGTGACCACCAATATCGGCTTTAGAGAGCCGGGAAGGCCTACGTCTTGGCCAAACACTCTGCCAACGAGGAGCACATTAAACAACGCAAAGTAAGATTTGATGTTGCTGACTACTCCCAATTAAGCATTGGCGAAGTGTATTCTGGTTATCTCAGTCAAGTACACAACAGTCTTGAACTTGAAGTTGACATAGTGAAGCAAATGCACCAAAAGTTTGAGGTATGAACTCTTCATTTATAGAGTTATGCACATCCTGTCAGTCCCCAAGTCTACTGTTTATGATGAATATGTTGTAGACTTAGATTAACCATGAGCATAAGTAATATCCTTTGATAGAATCCTTTGAAAATCTGGCTTAAAGCATCTAGCTTAAAGTATAGCTGTAGTGGTTAACACTGAATCCGTAGCCCCCAAAGGCCGGTTTAATCAACATGAAAGAGCCTGACATTTATATTCTTGTGTAGACGACAATACTTACTTATGTAGTTCTCATGAGCCGGCTATGACCGTGTAAAGCACAATCGGGTCACTGTACATTATTAAGAAAGCAAGCAGTATGCATTAGCCCCCAAGTGCCAAGTATTCTTGCTCACAAAGTGCTTGGGACTTATTCATATAAACCGTTGAATGAGTAGTTTGCTCGGCAGACATTAGCCCCCAAGTGCCAAGTGTTGTTGCTTGCAAAAGGCTTGGGACTTCATGTTTTTAGCTGACTTATAATTTTGATCCGGTGTATGTATAGACTACCACTGCTCAACTTCAATCAGAGCTGTCTGACTTGAAGACTCACCGGGAGCTACAAGATTCTGAGACCTAGAAGGCGAACTCAAAGTTCGAATTCAGTGTGACTAAAGTAGAAAAATTGAAAACGGCTATGAAGTTGAAAGAAGCTCCTGGGCTGAAGAGAAGATTGCCTTAACACAATGGGCTGAAAAGGCGTAGGCGGCTCTTGAGGAGGTGACCTTGGAACTTTCCGCTTAAAACGCCATGTGTCTCAGATGGTTTCAGCTATCTTTGGTAAGCCGCCTTATGATTGTCACAGTTAAATATCTTCCTTGATGATATGAACCGCTTTTAATCCATTCATGATTATTTTGCAGGCCCCAGGAGCACCAATCTCAACCAAGATATGCTTGTGAAGCTAAAGGCGGTTTACACACTTGTGGAGCAGCTTTACACTGGTGCTCAGCACGCATTGGCCACAATTTCTCCATCTAATGAAGCCCCCACTCTCTTGGTTGATGTGTTAAGGAAGCTTTCCGTTCTGTCTGAGAGGTTTAGTGAGATGAAGCGATCATCTACAAGAGCCGGAGCTATGACTGCTTTAAGCTGGGCCAAAGCATGGTTACCGAAGCTAGACCTGGCCGATATCTCTATCAGGTATCCAAGCTTTAAGGAAGACGGCACCCCGTTTGACAAGAAAGACTTTGCTGCTTGCGTGAAGGACATACGTCCTCTGGCCAGTCTAATTGCCAATGAGACAGACCTCACCAAGTATCAACCGACTTATGACCCAGAAAATCCGAAGATGCCAACGCCATCTTACAAAGTGAAAGACCTTATCCCCCCAATCCGTAAGCACACTTTTTCTCCTGAAGTTGACCCATCCAAGCTTATTTATGATGAAGCTGAGTTCCAAGCTTCGAATGGCATTGACTGGTCATCACCAAGCTTCCAGGAAGTACGAACAGGATGAAGAAGTGGAGAGGGATGATCCTGAAGTGTCAGGCCATCAGAATCAAGAAGATTGATCCTCTGGGCGGTTCATATTTGTGACCTTCTGAAAAACAATTAACCATTTGAACTCCTGGAGTCATGTAATAGGGTAGCAATAACTTTGCTCTGCCATGCCATCATGCACGTTCATGTTATGCTCAATGCTGTTAAGCCGCCACTTGATAGTTATCCTTTTAGATTTATCATGATAGATCAAAAGAGCTCTTGGCGGTTGACTGCAGGGCGGGTCATAATACCTCACATATAACTACTGATGCTTAAAATAGTTATAGATAAGGCTGGTTTAACATGAATTCCGACATAATTAGAATAACGATATCATACCTATGATATCGAATCATATTGCCGGTTTACAATACCTGTGCAGTAAGGTTGAGCACCCAAAGCTTTAGAAGCCAATATTTCCAAGTGCTTGATATCATCATGTATAGGCGACTTGTCGCCTCTCATTAAGCTAGGTAATAGAAACCACGGGTATCCTTCAAATATGAGCTGTGAGGTTGAAGGCTACATGACCGGGATCACTTTAGATCAAAAGGCAAGATAAAATAAAGAAGAACCGGAAAAAGTTCAAAAAACTCAAGCCAAATGAGAAAAATGAGGCTATGCTTCGAATATGAGCAGGAAGTCAGACCATAAGGGTTAATATCTTTGATTCGAATACGATCAGGAAGCCCAAATGGTTTTTGTCATTGCACCGATCAAATGGGTACCGAAAACTATGATTCGAATACGATAAGGAAACCCCAAGTGACCATAATGATTAATGGCTATGATTCGAATACGATCAAGAAGCCGGACCAAGAGGGTTAACGATGATGATTTGAATACGACCAAGCCCCCAAGTGGTTTGTGACGTTTAACTGCTATGGTTCGAATGCGGCCAGGAAGCCGGACCAAGAGGGTTAATGGCTGTGATTCAAATACGATCAAGCCCCCTAGTGATCTTGAAATTATGATGAAGAAGACTCATTATTGAAGATGAAAACGACAGAGGCCCTGCTTTATTATAATCATCATAATATATACATCGTCAAAATATGTACATCATAAGAGCCGGCGTCTCAAGTGTAGTAAGGCCGAAGATGAGCAATATTCCACGGCCGGCGGGTCTCCTCCTCCGACTTACATGAGTCTTTGTGCTCTTGAATATCAATAAGCTAGTACGACCCATTGTTCAAGTTCTTGCTGACCACAAAGGGCCCTTCCAAAGGTGGGGATACCTTGTGCATGTCAGTTTGATCCTGCATGTGCTGGAGCACCAAATCACCTTCTTGAAAGGTTCTGGACTTAACCTGGCGGCTGTGGTAACGGTGCAGATATTGTTGGTAAATTGATAACCCACAAGTATAGGGGATCGCAACACTTTTCGAGGGTAGAGTATTCAACCCAAATTTATTGATTCGACACAAGGGGAGCCAAAGAATATTCTCAAGTATTAGCAGTTGAGTTTCAATTCAACCACACCTGGATAACTTAGTATCTGTAGCAAAGTATTTAGTAGCAAAGTAGTATATAAGTAACGATAATAGTAGCAAAAGTAAAAGTAGCAGTTTTGTAGTAATTGTATCAGTAGCAACGGTAGAGTAAATAAGCAAAGCACAATATGTGAAAAGCTCTTAGGCAATGGATCGGTGATGGATAATTATGTCGGATGCGATTCCTCATGTAATAGTTATAACATAGGGTGACACAGAACTAGCTCCAGTTCATGAACATATTGTAGGCATGTATTCCGAATATAGTCATACGCGCTTATGGAAAAGATTTTGCATGACATCTTTTGTCCTACCCTCCCGTGGCAGTGGGGTCCTAATGGAAACTAAGGGATATTAAGGCCTCCTTTAAATAGAGTACCGTACCAAAGCACTAACACATAGTGAATACATGAACTCCTCAAACTACGGTCATCACCAAGAAGTATCCCGATTATTGTCACTTCGGGGTTGTCGGATCACAACACATAATAGGTGACTATAGACTTGCAAGATAGGATTAAGAACTCACATATATTCATGAAAACATAATAGGTTCAGATATGAAATCATGGCACTCGGGCCCTAGTGACAAGCATTAAGCATAGCAAAGTCATAGCAACATCAATCTCAGAACATAGTGGATACTATGGATCAAACCCTAACAAAAATAACTTGATTACATGGTAAATCTCATCCAACCCATCACCGTCCAGCAAGCCTACGATGGAATTACTCACGTACGACGGTGAGCATCATGAAATTGGTGATGGAGGATGGTTGATGATGATGACGGCGATGAATCCCCCTCTCCGGAGCCCCGAACGGACTCCAGATCAACCCTCCCGAGAGAGATTAGGGCTTGGCGGCGGCTCCGTATCATAAAACGCGATGAAACTTTTTCTCTGATTTTTTCTCTGTGAAAGTAAATATATGGAGTTGGAGTTGAGGTCGGTGGACGTCCAAGGGGACCGATGAGTTAGGGGGCGCGCCCCCACCCTCGTGGACAGGGTGTGGGCCCCCTGGTGCTGATTCTTTCGCCAATATTTTTTATTAATTCTGAAAAGTTGCTCTCTGGATTTTCAGGCCATTCCGAGTACTTTTATTTCTGCACAAAAATAACACCATGGCAGTTCTGCTGAAAACAGCGTCAGTCCGGGTTAGTTCCATTGAAATCATGGAAGTTAGAGTCCAAAACAAGGGCAAAAGTGTTTGGAAAAGTAGATACGATGGAGACGTGTCAACTCCCCCAAGTTTAAACCTTTGCTTGTCCTCAAGCAATTCATTTGACAAACTAAAAGTGATAAAGGAAAACTTTTACAAACTCTGTTTGCTCTTGTTGTTGCAAATATGTAAAGCCATCATTCAAGTTTTCAGCAAAGATTATGAACTAACCATATTCACAATAACACTTAGGTCTCATGTTTACTCATATCAATGGCATAATCAACTAGCGAGCAATAATAATAAGTCTCGGATGACAACACTTTCTCAAAACAATCATAATATGATATAACAAGATGGTATCTCGCTAGCCCTTTCTGAGACCGCAAAACATAAATGCAGAGCGCCTTTAAACACCAAGGACTGACTAAACATTGTAATTCATGGTAAAAGAGATCCAGTCATAGTCATACCTAATATAAACTAATAGTAATGCATGCAAATGACAGCGGTGCTCTCCAGTGGGTGATTTTTTAATAAGAGGGTGATGACTCAACATAAAAATAAATAGATAGGCCCTTCTTAGAGGGAAGCAGGGATTTGTAGAGGTGACAAAGCTCGATTTTGAATAGAGATGAATAACATTTTGAGCGGTATACTTTCACTGTCAACATAACAACTAAGAGATATCGATATCTTCCATGCTACACACATTATAGGCGGTTCCCAAGCAGAATGGTAAAGTTTATACTCCCCCGCCACCAACAAGCATCAATCCATGGCTTGCCCGAAACACGGGTGCCTCCAACTAGCAACAATCCTGGGGGAGTTTTGTTTGTAATTATTTTTGATTTAAGCATGGGACTGGGCATCTCGGAGACCAGCCATTTTCTTGTGAATGAGGAGCAGAGTCCACTCCTCTTGAGAATAACGCACCTAGCATGGAAGATACAGACAACCCTAGTTGATACATGAGCTGTTCGAGCATACAAAACAGAATTTCATTTGAAGGTTTGGAGTTTGGCACATACAAATTTACTTGGAACGGCAGGTAGATACCGCATATAGGAAGGTATGTTGGACTCATATGGAATAACTTTGGGGTTTATGGAGTTTGGATGCACAAGTAGTATTCCTAATTAGTACAGGTGAAGGCTAACAAGAGACTCGGAAGCGACCAACTTAGAGAGCGACAACAGTCATGAACATGCATTAAAATTAATCAACACTGAGTGCAAGCATGAGTAGGATATAATCCACCATGAACATAAATATCGTGAAGGCTATGTTGATTTTTTTTCAACTACATGCGTGAACATGTGCCAACTCAAGTCACTCGAATCATTCAAAGGAGGATACCACCCTATCATACCACATCACAACCATTTTAATAGCATGTTGGCATGTAAGGTAAACCATTATAAGATCCTAGCTAATTAACCATGGCATAAGCAACTATAATCTCTAATTGTCATTGCAAACATGTTTATTCATAATAGGCTGAATTAGGAACGATGAACTAATCATATTTACAAAAACAAGAGAGGTCGAGTTCATACCAGCTTCTCTCATCTCAATCAGTCCATCATATATCGTCATTATTGCCTTTTACTTGTACGACCGAATGGTGTGGATAATAATAATAGTGCACGTGCATTGGACTAAGCTGGAATCTGCAAGCATTAAATTCAAGGGAGAAGACAAGGTAATATGGGCTCTTGGTTAAATCAACAATCGTGCATATAAGAGCCATTAAACATTTTCATTATGGTCTTCTCCTTTAGACCCCCAAAGGAAAGAAAAGAAATAAAAGTATTTACACGGGAAAGCTCCCAACAAGCAAGAGAAGAAAGAGAAATCTTTCTGGGTTTTCTTTTATTACTACTATAGACATGGAAATTAAACTAACTATTTTTTTGTTTTTCTTAAGGTTTAACAAACACACAAGAATAAAGCTAGGAAAAGAAATTAAACTAGCATGGATAGTACAATGAAAAAGTATGAGCACCAACAACTAGAGTGAGTGTGTGAACATGAATGTAATGTCGGTGAGAAATACGTACTCCCCCAAGCTTAGGCTTTTGGCCTAAGTTGGTCTATGCCCATGGATCACGGCTACTCTCTCCGGTGTACTGAGGAGTGTGCTACCATGCCCTTATAATTATACTTAAGCATATTCTCATCATTTTTAACAATAAACTCATGTGCTACCATGCCCTTATAATCTACAAAAGTAGGAGGCAGCAATTTTTCCTCTTTCTCAAAATGCCTAATAGGTATCCTGAAATGTTTAGCAAGGTGTGAAGCATAGATACCTCCAAAGATGGGACCCTTTGTATGGTCAGACTTAATCGTTTAGCAATAATAGCGCCCATACTAACAGAGTTATCACGAAATAAAGTATGGAGCAAAATAATAATATCAGGAACACTAAGGTTTCCACAGTTTCCGCGACCAATTAAGCATTGACTAGCAAATATTGCAAAGTAGCGTAAAACAGGAAAATGTATGCTAGTAATTCTTACATCCGAAACCTTCCTCGTTTCCCTACAGTAATAGTATCAATAAATCCATCCACATCTTTACGATGTGGTTCCTCTAAGCTGCCCCCGAAAGGTATCTTGCAAACCATGCTAAATTCATATAGCGACATCTCCCTAGCCACATCATATAAATGAAACTCTACTGAAGGAGGTGATTTCTTAGGATAAAAGTAGAAATTTTGCACGAAAGTGAGTAAGATATACTGTTCGATCTGGACGTGGAGGAAGTTGGTGAGGCCCGCATTATCAACCAACGAATAAAAATCATCATGAATACCGGCTGCTTTCTAGAAATCGTCACAAGGCCATTCACACGGCCGTACTTCCGCCACACGAGGGAGATTATACTTGGGCTTTTCATTCTCCTTAGCTTGTTTATCCTTAGAGCCTTGGCTAGAAGAGCCCCTCAATAAAATCTCTTCATCTTTCTCTGAAAATTTCTGAAATTTTTAGTAACTCAAAATAAAAGTGAACCAAACTCAACAAAATTGATAGTAACTACTCCCACAAGTGCCTAGAGACTATATCATGCATTAGAATTACTTGGGACCATATAAATTTGATATGCAAGCTCAAGAACAGGGTCACCTAGGCAGCAAAAATTTGCAATGAATAAAGCACTTGAACAAAACCTAATTTGACCATTAGACGAGTCACATACCAAAGAACAATCCCCCAAAGTAGTTTTGTGAATGGAACTTTGAGCAAGGAGATCGAAAATGGCAGCAAAGTGAGCTAGAACTCGTGCTTGAGCTGGATGGTCATTTTTTGGGAGGAAGATGAAGTGTGTGGGTGTAGGAATAAGTGGAGGGGGGCCATAGTGGGCCCATGAGGCAGGGGGCGTTCCCTATAGGGGTTGGCGCGCCCTAGACCCTCGTGGCCAGGTGCCAGCTCCCCCTGCTGTGTTCTCAGTGCCAGATATTGTCAAATATTCCAGAAAAAATCATATTAAATTTGCAGGGCATTTGGAGAACTTTTATTTTTGGGGTATTTTTTATTGCATGGATAATTCAGAAAACAGACAGGAATTACTATTTTTACTTTATTTAATCTAAATAACAGAAAGTAAAAGGAGGGTACAAAAGGTTGTGCCTTCTAATTTCATCCATCTCATGCTCATCAAAAGGAATCCACTAATACGGTTGATCAAGTCTTGTTAACAAACTCATTCTGAATCGCATGAAACCGGAGAAATTTCGAATAACTCTAAGTTACCTCAACTGGGATATGAACGTCCTGAATAATAAGAATATCATATTTCTTCTTGACAATAGGAAGAGGAAATTCAAAACCTCCAATAATGATAGTTGGGATTTTTCCAATAGAATTGATACTGCAAACTTGAGGTTGTTTCCTCGGAAAGTGTACCGTATGCTCATTACCATTAAGATGAAAAATGACATTGCCTTTGTTGCAATCAATAACATCCCATATAGTGTTCAAAAATGGTCTACCAAGGATAATCGACATACTATCGTCCTCAGGAATATCAAGAATAACAAAGTCCATTAAGATAGTAACGTTTGCAGCCACAACAGGCACATCCTCACAAATACCGACAGGTATAGCGGTTGATTTATCAGCCATTTGCAAAGATATTTCAGTAGGTGTCAACTTATTCAATTCAAGTCTATGATATAAACAAAGAGGCATAACACTAACACCGGCTCCAAGATCACATAAAGCAGTTTTAACATAGTTTCTTTTAATGGAGCATGGTATAGTTGGTACTCCTGGGTCTCCAAGCTTCTTAGGTATTCCACCTTTAAAAGTGTAATTAGCAAGTATGGTGGAAATTTCAGCTTCTGGTATCTTTCTTTTATTTGTAATAATATCTTTCATGTATTTAGCATAAGGATTTACTTTAAGCATATCAATCAAACGCATACGCAAAAAGATAGGTCTAATCATTTCAGCAAAGTGCTTAAAATCCTCATCATCGTTTTTCTTGGATGGCTTAGGAGGAAAAGGCATGGGTTTCTGAACCCATGGTTCTCTTTCTTTACCGTGCTTCCTAGCAACAAAGTCTCTCTTATTGTAACGTTGATTCTTTGATTGTGGGTTATCAAGATCAACAGCAGGTTCAATCTCTACATCATTATTATTGCTAGGTTGAGCATCAACATGAACATTATCACTAGGTTCATGTTCATCACCAGATTGTGTTTCAGCATTAGAAAAAGAAATATCATTTGGATTCTCAGGTGTGTCTACAACAGGTTCACTAGAAGCATGCAAAGTCCTATCATTTTTCTTTTTCTTCTTTTTGGAAGGACTAGGTGCATCTACATTATTTCTCTGAGAATCTTTCTCAATTCTCTTAGGGTGGCCTTCGGGATACAAAGGTTCCTGAGTCATTTTACCCATTCTAGTAGCCACTCTAACAGCAAAATCATGTTTATTATTTAATTCATCGAGCAAATTACTTTGAGCTTTAAGTACTTGTTCTGCTTGAGTGGTAACCATAGAAGCATATTTGTTAATGAGTTTAAGTTCACCTTTAACTCTATCCATATGATCACTCAAGTGTCCAATCATGTAAGCATTACTCTTTAATTCTCTACCAACATAAGCATTGAAATTTTCTTGTCTAGCCATAAAGTCATCAAATTCATCTAAGCATTGGCTAGAAAACTTAGTAGATGGGATTTCAACCTTATCATACCTATAGAGAGAATTTACCTTTACTACATGTGTCGGGTTCTCAAGACCATGTATTTCTTTAATAGGTGGTACATTAAGGCCATGTATTTCTTCAACAGGAAGTAAATTCTTAACATCTTCAGCTTTAATACCTTTTTCTTTCATAGATTTCTTTGCCTCTTGCATATCTTCATGACTGAGAAATAGAACACCTCTTTTCTTCAGAGTTGGTTTAGGAGTAGGCTCAGGAATTGGCTCAGGAATTGTCCAATTATTTTCATTAGTAAACATATTATTCAATAGCAATTCAGCTTGATCGACTGTTCTTCCCCTGAAAACACAACTAGCACAACTATCCAAGTGGTTCTTGGAAGCATCGGCTAGTCCATTATAAAAGATATCAAGTATTTCATTTTTCTTAAGAGGTTGATCAGGCAAAGCATTAAGTAATCGGAGAAGCCTCCCCCAAGCTTGTGGGGGACTCTCTTCTTCAATTTGCACAAAATTATATATTTCCCTCAAGGTAGCTTGTTTCTTATGAGCAGGGAAATATTTAGCAGAGAAGTAATAAATCATATCCTGGGGACTACACACACAACCAGGATCAAGAGAATTAAACCAAGTTTAGCATCACCCTTTAATGAGAACGGAAATATCTGAAGGATATAATAGTAGCGAGATTTCTCATCATTAGTGAACAGGGTGGCTATATCATTTAACTTAGTAAGATGTGCCACAACGGTTTCAGATTCATAGCCATAAAAAGGATCAAATTCAATCAAAGTAATTATCTCAGGATCGACAGAGAATTCATAATCCTTATTAGTAACAAAGATAGGTGAAGTAGCAAAAGCAGGGTCATATTTCATTCTAGCATTCAGAGTTTTCTGTTTCAGCTTAGCTAATAACTTCTTCAGATCAGATCTATAATTCCAAGCAAGAAAATCTCTAGCAGTTTCTTCATCCATAACATAACCCTCAAGAACAACAGGTAATTTATATTTAGGTGGAGTCATCACTATCTTCAATAATATCAGTTTGAAGAATTTCATTCTCTCTAACCCTAGCAAGTTGTTCATCAAGATATTCACCTTATGGCACAGTAGTATCAAGGACAGAAGTAGTTTCATCATAAGTATCATGCATAGTAGAAGTGGCATCATCAATAACATGCGACATATCAGAATTAATAGAAGAAGCAGGTTTAGGTGTCGCAAGCTTACTCATAAGAGAAGGAGAATCTAGTGCAGAGCTAGATGGCAGTTCCTTACCTCCCCTCGTAGTTGAGGGATAAATCTTAGTTCTTTCGTCTTTCAAGTTCCTCATAGTGATCAACAGATATAAATCCCAAGTGACTTAAAAAATAGAGCTATGCTCCCCGGCAACGGTGCCAGAAAATAGTCATGATAACCCACAAGTATAGGGGATCGCAACAATTTTCGAGGGTAGAGTATTCAACCCAAATTTATTGATTCGACACATGGGGAGCCAAAGAATATTCTCAAGTATTAGCAGGTGAGTTGTCAATTAAACCACACCTGGATAACTTAGTATCTGCAGCAAAGTATTTAGTAGCAAAGTAGTATGGAAGTAACGATAATAGTACCAAAAGTAAAAGTAGCAATTTTGTAGTAATTGTAACAGTAGCAATAGTAAAGTAAATAAGCAAAGCACAATATGTGAAAAACTCGTAGGCAATGGATCAGTGATGGATAATTATGTCAGATGCGATTCCTCATGTAATAGTTATAATGTAGGGTGACACAGAACTAGCTCCAGTTCATCAATGTAATGTAGGCATGTATTCTGAATATAGTCAGACGCGCTTATGGGAAAGAACTTGCATGACATCTTTTGTCCTACCCTCCCGTGGCAGCGGGGTCCTCATGGAAACTAAGGGATATTAAGGCCTCCTTTTAATAGAGTACCAAACCAAAGCATTAACACATAGTGAATACATGAACTCCTCAAACTACGGTCATCATCGAGAAGTATCCCGATTATTGTCACTTCGGGGTTGTCGGATCATAACACATAATAGGTGACTATAGATTTGAAAGATAGGATCAAGAACTCACATATATTCATGAAAACATAATAGGTTCAGATCTGAAATCATGGCACTCGGGTCGTAGTGACAAGAATTAAGCATAGCAAAGTCATAGCAACATCAATCTCAGAACATAGTGGATACTAGGGATCAAACCCTATCAACACTAACTTGATTACATGGTAAATCTCATCCAACCCATCACCGTCTAGCAAGCCTACGATGGAATTACTCACGTAAGGGGGTGAGCATCATGAAATTGGTGATGGAGGATGGTTGATGATGACGACGGCGACGAATCCCCCTTCCCGGAGCCCCGAACGAACTCCAGATCAGCCCTCCCGAGAGAGATTAGGGCTTGGCGGCGGCTCCGTATCGTACAACGCGATGAAACTTTTTCTCTGATTTTTTTCTCCGCGAAAGCAAATATATGGAGTTGGAGTTGAGGTCGGTGGATGCCCAGGGGGCCCACGAGGCAGGGGGCGCGCCCTAGGGGGGTGCCCCCCACCCTCGTGGACAGGGTGTGGGCCCCTTGGTGCTGATTCTTTTGCCACTATTTTTTATTAATTCTGAAAAGTTGCTCCGTGAATTTTCAGGTCATTCCAAGAACTTTTATTTCTACACAAAAATAACACCATGGTAGTTCTGCTGAAAACAGCGTCAGTTCATGTTAGTTCCATTCAAATCATGCAAGTTAGAGTCTAAAATAAGGGCAAATGTGTTTGGAAAAGTAGATATGATGGAGACGTATCATAAATCGCCGAGCGAGCCGCCGCAAGGTCAGGCTTCTCATCTAACAGGTCTAGTGCATCCTGACGTGCTTGTTCATTATCAGCTTCAACATAAGCCGCCACACGGGGTGAGTTGTGACGGATGTTATTAGTGAGAACCGCCTCTGCTACGTATACCATGAAGAAATTTGTGTAACCCGTAGATCTGTTGGGGGTAGTATTTATACTCCATATCACTGAAGGTAACTCCTCCACCAACAACTCGGCATCCTTTGCAAAGGAACCATAAGCCGGGGCATGATGCCTCTCAAAATTTCTTGAGTGGCTCTTTCAGCTTGACCATTGGATTGGGGGTGAGCTACTGATGACACATCAAGTCGAATATTCTCACGTGGACAAAACTCTTTCATAGCACCCTTGGACAAGTTAGTGCCATTATCAGTTATGATGCCGTGGGGAAAGCCAAAGTGAAAAATCACCCTTTTAATGAATTGAACCATTGTTGTCGCGTCACACTTACTGACCGGCTCTGCTTCAACCCACTTTGTAAATTTGTTAACAGCCACCTAGAGGTGGGTCTTTTTATCCTTGGACCTTTTAAAAGGCCCAACCATATCGAGCCCCCAGACTGCAAGCGACCAAGTAATTGGAATCATCCTCAATTTTTGACCCGACATGTGAGCTCGCTGTGAAAATTTCTGACAATCATCACATTTACTGACCAAATCCTCCGCATCAGCATGGGCCTTTAGCCAATAAAATCCATCACAAAAGGCTTTGCCCACAAGGGACTTTGAACCGGCATGATGACCACAATCTCCTTCATGAATCTCACGAAGAATCTCACGGCCTTCCTCAGGAGAGACGCAATGCTGAAACGCCCTAGTGACACTGCGATGGTGTGACTCGCCATTGGCAATTGTCATTGACTTAGACCGCCGGGTTATCTACCTGGCCAAAGTTTCATCCTCAGGTAACTCGCCCCGGGTCATATAAGACAAATATGGTACTGTCCAATCTAGAATAGCATGAAGAGCCGCCACCAATTGTGCCTCTGGGTCAGGAACAACCAGATCTTCCTCTGTAGGCAATTTGACAGAAGGGTTATGAGAATATCCAAGAAAGTGTTAGGTGGCACCGGCTTACGTTGAGACCCCAACTGGCTTAAGGCATTAGTCGCCTCATTTTTCCTACGATCGATGTGTTCCACTTGATAACCCTTGAAGTGACCAGCAATAGCATCAACTTCGTGGCGATAAGCCACCATGAGTGGATCCTTAGAATCCCATGTGCCTGAGACTTGTTGAGCCACCAAGTTTGAGTCGCCGAAACATCTCACCCAGCTTAAATTCATCTCCTTAGCCATCCGAAGACCATGGAGCAAGGCTTCGTACTCAGCTGCATTGTTATTACAAGGAAACATCAACCTTAGAATGTAAAAAAACTTTTCACCTCGAGGGGAAGCTAAGACAACTCCAGCCCCCGAACCCTCCAATTGCCTGGACCCATCAAAGTGAATAGTCCAATATGTGTTATCTGGCTTCTCTTAAGGCATCTGCAGCTCTGTCCAGTCATTGACGAAATCCACTCGTGCTTGAGACTTGATGGCAGTGCGAGGCATATACTTCAAATCATGAGGCCCAAGCTCAACGGCCCACTTGGCTACCCGCCCCATGGCTTCTCTGTTTTGAATAATATCCCCTAAGGGAGCAGAACTGACCATGGTGATGGGATGACCTAGAAAATATTGTTTAAGCTTCCGGCTAGCCATGAACACCCAATAAACGAGCTTCTGCCAGTGTGGATACCTCTGCTTGGACACAATAAGCACCTCACTGATGTAGTAAACCGGCCGTTGAACCGGATATTCCTTTCCAGCCTCCTTCCATTCCACCACAATGGCTACACTGACGGCCCGGGTGTTAGCGGCCACATATAACAATAATGGCTCCTTATTAATGGGAGCAGCGAGGACTGGCGGCTCAGCTAGCTGCCTCTTCAAGTCTTCAAACGCGTCGTTAGCAGCATCACTCCAGAAGAAGTTATCTGTTTTCTTCATCATCTGATACAGTGGTATGGCCTTCTCACCCAACCAGCTTAAGGCAACAATATGACCCGCCAGACGCTGAACATCATTGATACACGCCGACTTTGCCAGGGAGGTAATGGCCTTGATCTTCTCCGAGTTAGCCTCAATGCCTCTGATAGAAACCAGAAAACCCAAAAGCTTGCCTGCTGGCACACCAAAAACGCACTTGGTCATGTTAAGCATCATCTTGTAGACCCGGAGATTATCGAAGGTTTATTTCAAATCATCTATCAAAGTTTCCTTCTCTCTGGATTTCACCACAATATAGTCCACATAAGCATGAACATTGCGCCCAATCTGACTGTGAAGACAATTCTGCACACATCCCTGATAAGTTGCCTGGGCACTCTTGAGCCCGAAAGGCATAGACACATAGCAGAAGGCTCCAAAGGGAGTGATGAAAGCTATCTTCTCCTGGTCCTTAACTGCCATCTTGATCTGATGATAACCAGAATAAGCATCCAAAAAACTCAAACACTCACAACCCGCCGTAGCATCAATGATTTGATCAATATGAGGGAGAGCAAAAGGATCAGCCAGACAAGCCTTGTTTAAGTCCGTGTAGTCCACACACATACGCCAAGTGTCATTCTTCTTAAGCACTAGCACCAGATTAGCCAACCACTCCGGATGAAAAACGTCAACAATGAATCCAGCCAACAAGAGTCGGGCCACTTCTTTGCCAATGGCCTTACGCCTCTCCTAATTGAAGCGACGAAGTAATTGCTTGACCGACTTAAATTTCAGATCAATATTGAGAGTGTGCTCAGCGAGTTCCCTCGGTACACCCGGCATGTCAGAAGGTTTCCATGCAAAGATGTCCTGGTTCTCACAGATGAACTCGATGAGCGCGCCTTCCTATTTAGGATCCAAGTTAGCACTGATACTGAACTGCTTAGATGAGTCACCAGGAACAAAGTCAACCATCTTAGTGTCATCGGCTGACTTAAACTTTAGCACCGGATCATGCTCTGTAGTTGGCTTTTTCAAAGACGTCATGTCCGCCGGATCAACATTGTCTTTGTAAAACTTCAACTCCTCCGTTGCACAGACAGACTCAGCATAAGCAGCATCACCTTCTTCACACTCCAAAGCTATTTTCCTGCTTCCATGCACCGTGATGGTTCCCTTATAACCTGGCATCTTGAGCTGCAGGTAAACATAACAAGGTTGTGACATGAACTTAGAATAAGTTGGCCATCCAAACAGAGCGTGATATGGGCTTCTGATCTTGACCACTTCAAAGGTTAACTTCTCGGCCCTGGAATCATGCTCATCACCAACGGCCAGCTCCAGCTCAATCTTGCCTATAGGGTATGCCGACTTACCAGGCACCTCTCCATGGAAAATAGTATTAGACTGCTTAAGATTCTTATCGGTTAACCCCATGCAACGGAAACTTTCATAATAAATGATATTAGTGCTTCTTCCCCCATCCTTGAGTACTTTAGTGAACTTATATCCACCAACTTGAGGTGCCACCACCAAAGCCAAGTGACCCGGGTTATCGACCCGGGGCGGGTGATCCGCTCGACTCCACATAATGGGCTGCTCAGACCATCACAAGTAATGGGGAACTGCTGGCTCAACGGCGTTCACAGCCCGCTTGTGGAGCTTCTGGTACCTCTTGCATAAACTTGTGGTGAAAACATGATACTGCCCACTATTCAATTGCTTTGGATTACTTTGATATCCAGACTGCTGCTGCTGCTGACTCCCTTGGCCGGATTGTTGATTATAACCGCCCTGGCTACCTTGATTATAACCACCCTGATTACTTTGGTGGCCCTGGAAGCTGGAATTAGAACCGCCACCTCCATAACCCGGGCCATGAGAACCGCCGCCGCCTGAGCCGCCACCCGGCCCATGATTGCTATGAAACGAGTTAGAATTTTTGAAAGCCCTCATAATGGAAAAATCTTTCCAAAGGTGAGTAGTTGGTTTCTTCTGCGTGCCATGCTTTGGACACGGCTCGTTCAGCAACGTCTCAAGAGTAGGACCTCATCCACCGGTCCGAGGAGGCGGCCTTCCCTTACGATGCTGATTATTGCTTTGTGCATTGGTGTTAGCCACAAACTCTGAATTACCATCAGCCTTACGTTTACCGTTACCCCCCTGATTCGCCGGGTTATGCTACTGACCCTTGGCGTTGCCATTCTTCTTTCCCTTTCCCGGCTTGTCATCATCAGACTCGGGGTCCTTGGTACTATCAGAGTCGGCATATTTGATTAGAGCCGCCATTAGCTGCCCCATATCATTACAATCGCGCTTAAGCTGCCCCAGCTTCTGCTTAAGAGGCAAAAAATGGCGATTTTTCTCCAACATTAAGACTGCAGAGATGGCATTCATGTTATCGGATGAATGTATGATAGCTTTGACCCGGCACACCCAATTGGTCGTTGATTCACCATCCTCTTGGGCACAAGTAGCCAAGTCCACAATCGACATGGGCTGTTTCCATGTGTCTTTAAAGTTCTGAATAAACCGGGCTTTTAGCTCAGCCCATGACCCGATGGAATTAGCCGGGAGCCCTTTTAACAAAGTACGGGTCGTTCCATCCAGCATCATGGTGAAGTACTTTGCACACGCGGCATCACTGACCTCCAATAGTTCCTTGGCCATCTCATAACTTTCAATCCATGCCTCAGGGGGTAAGTCGGCTGTGTAATTAGGCACCTTACGAGGTCCTTTGAAATCCTTGGGCAAACGCTCATTACACAGAGCTGGCACCAAACAGGGTACACCTATAGATCTAGAGGTCACACCTGCCTCTACCGAAGCCGTGGATAAACTGGAAGGGCCTGGCGAGCCACCCGCTGAGCCGCTGACTCAGCCTCTTGATGCACTCTGTCCTGATCGACCAAATTATGAGCTCCATCATGTGCCGGGTCATGCCCACGTGGCTGGTCACAGCACTGGGCATTGCTTCAAACGGCTGGTGAGTCCATGTGCCTTCTATAACTCCAGCTTGGACGAGGGGTCGAGTGAATCCTATCTCGACTGTAAGAATATGCCTCTTGCTGCGCCAATGCTGTCTGAAGAAGCTCTCTAGCCTTTCATGTTTCAACCGCTACTTGAGAGTTGCCATCCACCGGGATAGCCGCCAATCGTGCCACCGCAGCAATCATGTTTCCCAAGGGATTGGAATAATGACCCGGTGGCGTTGGGACATGTTGAGGCGGAGCACTATTCACACGAGGGGGTTCCATCATGCGTGGCTAAACCGGCGTTCCAACTCTAGGTGTTGTAGCCCGGTTTATCTTCGGTGGGTTACTGGTCCCCGCTCTAGGCGTGCAAAAGAGGTTCTCGCCTCGTAAACCGGAGGTAGACAAGACTGGTGCCTCCTCTTCATGATTTCATTTGAAGCGTTTTGATCCATGGTAAGCCATAAAGCCTCTGACTGAATCCGCTAGGCTTGAGCATCCAGGGCAGCCTGTTCCGCGGCCATCATGACGTCCTCTGCCGCCAGGTTCTCCTTGGCTTGGCGCTATCTCATCACGCAACTTTGCAATTTCCGCGCTATGTTGAGCTTGATTTGCCGGGTTAACTTCTGTTGTTAACAAGGTTGTGAGTCTATCCAGTAACTCTATCAACACTTGAGCTGGTGGGCACACATGACCTCCTGCCCCGGTTGCCGTCTCTGCTGCTGACCCGGAAGTCATCGCTGCCGCGGTTGAAGAATTTTGCCATGCTGCATACCAGCCATAAAGATCCTGAATATATTTGGCGGCCCTTAGGGGTCCGGAATATTGTCACCATCGGAATAGCCCCCAAGCCTGCCATCTTGCAGTTGATACAACGAAGTAGTCTCTCCTGTGGACGACTCACCATCAGAGTAGATGGCCTCCTCACCGCCAGACATAGATCCTTCATCAAATTCTGCTCCATGGATGCATCCCACGAAGGCACGTTTCACAATGGGCTGAGCTCGGGCGGGTCTCGCACGCTGAGTCATCTCGATGATGTTGGTGCAGATGTCCAGCTCAGGTCCCGGCTCACCGATCTTGCCGATGAAGACGTGGATTCCACCGAAGGGGATCCAGTACCCATACTCAACTAAGCCGGCCTCGGGGCCCCAGGCTGCATCGTCGATGTAGAGCTTGCGGCGACGACTCTTGGTCATCCGGCCCACAACATATCCCTTGAGCCCTTCGAAGCTACCCTTTAAGAACTCGAAACCACCATTCGCTGGCCCCACGGTGGGCGCCAACTGTCATGGAATAGTCATGGTAGATGTCCTAGTGAAAGGACTTAGTCGTGGAGCCATCGCAACTTGGTTAGCTTAAAGGAGTTAAATGGGACAAAGGACACAGGAGTTTATACTCGTTCGTCCCCTTGCGGTGAAGGTAAATGCCTAATCCAGTTTGAGGTGGTATTGCTTATGTCTCGATTACCAGGGAGCGAATCCGCTTGACCTAGCTTTCGATCTATTGTTTCTTGCCCTGAAGCGCCTCCGGGTCGTCCCTTTATATACATAGGTTGACGCCCAGCGGCTCTCGGAGTCTCGGCCGGCTCATAGACAATGTGTCTGGCTCGGTGACTATCTATACATGCCTTACAATACAAGTCTTACACATAAGGTGGTTTATTTCTACGGGCCTTAACTCGCCCTTGGGCCTTGGGCCCTTATCTTGAACCGCCATCTTCAATATCCTCATGGGCTTCATATGATGAATCGCCATAGGTATAACCTGACCCCTCCTGGGCGGTCATACCTAATAGTTATATCCCCAACATGGGGGTTCTTTTTTTGTTGTTTGTTTTCCTTTTTACCTTTTCTAATTTTCTTTTTATTTTCATTTTTTATTTTCGTTTTATAAAATATAGAGTTATAACCTAAATTAGTATCAATAATTAGGCCACTGCCATATTTAGCTTGGACCCAAAATAAATTAGTTTAGTATTTCTTTTTAATTTTAAAAGCAATGAAAATATTTTTTAGGCCATTGTTTTAATTACTGTAGGGCATTTAAACAGTTTGCAAAAATGTTGGTTCACCACCAATATTAACAAATGATATTTTCCACATGATGAACATTTTATTTTTGACATATGAAAACTTTAATAGTTTGACTTGATTTTAAAATTGAATTTGAACGAGTTCGAATCAACGCGAGTTTACCAATAGTAATCGTGGTGACGTGGCATCATTAGTTTAGGGTCACTATAGCTTAATTATATGGGCGTCACACTCTTTCTTTCACCAAGGGGAAATAAAACCATCTCATGACATATATAAGAGTATGTGAATGCTAAATGCACACGGTTAGTCCCTAAACATGTTGTCATCAATCACCATAACCATTAGAGAGAGACATGCCCTAACAGAAGGCTTGTCCATGACCCTTGTAGATGATGTTCTCCATGAAATCGTCAAAGTAGGCCATGTCATATTGTGTCGGGTTGGGTGTTCCATCGAAAAGCTTGCGGGCACTCCTACCTCTTGAGCTTATGTTGGTTTTCCCTTGAAGAGGAAAGGGTGATGCAGCAAAGTAGCATAAGTATTTCCCTCAATTTTGAGAACCAAGGTATAAATCCAGTAGGAGACAATGCAGAAGTCACCGAATACTTGCACAAACAATCAACAACTTGCACCCAACGCGATAAAGGGGTTGTCAATCCCTTCATAGTCACTTGCAAAAGTGAGATCTGATAGAGATAGATAAACGCTAAAGTAAATATTTTTGGTATTTTTGGTTTATAGATAGGAAAGTAAAGATTGCAATTAAAAGGAACAGCGACAGAAATTGGAAAGTTGACGGGAAACTAATAGATTCAATATAATGGAAAAGACACCCCGGGGGCCATAGGTTTCACTAGTGGCTTCTCTCAAGATAGAAAATATTAAGGTGGGTGAACAAATTACTGCCGAGCAATTGATAGAATAGTGCATAGTTATGATGATATCTAAGGCAATGGTCATGAACATAGGCGTCACGTCCGTGTCAAGTAGACCGAAACGATTCTGCATCTACTACTATTACTCCACACATCGACCGCTATCCGGCATGCATCTAGAGTATTAAGTTCCTAAAGAATGGAGTAACGCATTAAGTAAGATGACATGATGTAGAGGAATTAACTCAAGCAATATGATGAAAACCCCATCTTTTTATTCTCGATGACAACAATACAATACATGCCTTGTTGCCCCTACTGTCACTGGGAAAGGACACCGCAAGATCGAACCCAAAGCTAATCACTTCTCCCATTGCAAGAAAGTTCAATCTAGTAGGACAAAATAAACCAATAATTCGAAGAGACTTGCAAAGATATCAAATCATGCATATAATAATTCAGAGAAGAACCAAATACTATTCATAGATAATCTGATCATAAATCCACAATTCATCGGATCTCGGCAAACACAGCGCAAAAGAATATTACATCGAATAGATCTCTAAGAACATCGAGGAGACATGGTATTGAGAATCAAAGAGAGAGAAGAAGCCATCTAGCTAATAACTATGGACCCGAAGGTCTTTGGTAAACTACTCACGCTTCATTGGAGAGGTAACGGTGTTGATGTAGAAGCCCTCCGTGATCGAATCCCCCTCCGGTAGGACGTCGGAAAAGGTCCCTAGATGGGATCTCACGGGTATAGAAGGTTGCGGCGCTAGAAAAGTGGTTTCGTGGCTCCCTGGATGTTTTCAGGGTATAAGAATATATATATAGGCGAAGGAACTAGGTCAGGGGAGCTACGAGGGGTCCACGAGATAGGGGCGCGCCCTACCCCCTGGGCGCACCCTCCTTCCTAGTGGCTGCCTCGTTGTGTCTCCGACTTCATCTCCAAGTCTTCTAGTTTCCTTTCGGTCCCAAAAAGAACATAAAATGGCATATAAATGCCTATTAAACATCCAAAACAGATAATATAATAGCATGGAACGATCAAAAAATATAGATACGTTGGAGACATATGAAGCATCCCCAAGCTTAATTCCTTCTCGTCCTCGAGTACATAAATGATAAAAACAGAATTTTTGATGTGGAATGCTACCTAACATATTTATCCATGTAATTTTCTTTTCTGTGGCATGAATGTTCAGATCCGAAAGATTCAAAACAAAAGTTTAATATTGACATAAAACAATAATACTTCAAGCATACTAACAAAGCAATCATGTATTCTCAAAATAACATGGCCAAAGAAAGCTATCCCTACAAAATCATATAGTCTGGCTATGCTCTATCTTCATCACAATAAATATTTAAATCATGCACAACCCCGGTTTAAGCCAAGCAATTGTTTCATACTTTAGTATTTTCAAAGTTTTTCAACTTTGACGCAATACATGAGTGTGAGCCATGGACATAGCACTATAGGTGGAATAGAATGGTGGTTGTGGAGAAGACAAAAGGAGAAGATAGTCTCACATCAACTAGGCGTATCAATGGGCTATGGAGATGCCCATCAATAGATATCAATGTGAGTGATTAGGGATTGCCATGCAACGGATGCACTAGAGGTATAAGTGTATGAAAGCTGAAAAAGAAACTAAGTGGGTGTGCATCCAACTCGCTTGCTCACGAAGACCTAGGGCATTTTGAAGAAGCCCATCATTCGAATATACAAGCCAAGTTCTATAATGAAAAAATCCCACTAGTATATGAAAGTGACAACATAGGAGACTCTCTATCATGAAGATCATGGTGCTACTTTGAAGCACAAGTGTGGTAGAAGGATAGTAACATTGTCTCTTCTCTCTTTTCCTCTCATTTTTTTGGGCCTTCTCTCCCCTTTTTTATGGCCTCCTTTTTTCTTTTTTTTCTTTCTTTTTTCTTTTTATTTTTCGTCCGGAGTCTCATCCCTACTTGTGGGGGAATCATAGTCTCCATCATCCTTTCCTCACATGGGACAATGCTCTAATAATGAAGATCATCACACTTTTATTTACTTACAACTCAATGCTTAGAACAAGAGATGACTCTATGTGAATGCCTCCAACAGTGTACTGGTATGTGCAATGATTCAAGAGTGACATGTATGAAAAAATTATGAACGGTGGCTTTGCCACAAATACGATGTCAACTACATGATCATGCAGAGCAATATGACAGTGATGGTGCGTGTCATAATAAATGGAACGGTGGAAAGTTGCATGGCAATATATCTCGGAATGGCTACGGAAATGCCATAATAGGTAGGTATGGTGGCTGTTTTGAGGAAGGTATATGGTGGGTGTATGGTACCAGCGAAAGTTGCACGGCATAAGAGAGGCTAGCAATGGTGGAAGGTTGAGAGTGCGTATAATCCAAGGACTCAACATTAGTCATAAAGAACTCACATACTTATTGCAAAAATCTACAAGTCATCAAAACAAATTACTACATGCATGATCCTAGGGGAAGGGTTGGTAGGATTTAACCATCACGCGATCCCGACCTCCACTCATAAGGAAGGCAATAAATAAATGAATCATGCTGCAACTTCATCACATAACGGTTCACCATACGTGCATGCTGCGGGAATCACAAACTTTAACACAAGTATCTCTCAAATTTACAATTACTCCACTAGCATGACTCTAATATCACCATCGTCATATCTCAAAACAATCATAAAGAATCAAACTTCTCATAGTATTCAATGCACTTCATATGAAAGTTTTTATTATATCGATCTTGGATGCACATCATATTAGGACTAGTTTTAAAACCCAAGCAAATTACCATGATGTTCTAAACGACTCTCAAAATGATATAAGTGAAGCATGAGAGTTCAACAATTTCTATAAAATAAAGCCACCGCCGTGCTCTAAAAAGATATAAGTGAAGCACTAGAGCAATATTGCCTCGCTCAAAAAATATAAGTGAAGCACATAGAGTATTCTAATAAATCACGATTCATGCGTGCCTCTCCCAAAAGGTGTGTGCAGCAAGTATGACTGTCGTAAACTAAAAAGCAAAGAATCAAATCATACAAGACGCTCCAAGCAAAACACATATCATGTGGTGAAGAGAAATATAGCCTCAAGTAAAGTTACCGATAAACGAAGACGAAAGAGGGGATGCCTTCCGAGGCATCCCCAAGATTAGGATGTTAGTTGTACTTGAATATTACCTTCGGGTGCCTTGGTAGTCCCCAAGCTTAGGCTCTTGACACACCTTATACCATAGTCCATCAAATCCTCACCCAAAACTTGAAAACTTCACAACACAAAACTCGACAGAAAAAATCTCATGAGCTCCGTTAGTATAAGAAAATAAATTACCACTTTAAGGTACTGTTGCAAAGTAATTATTTATTTATATTGGTGTAATATCTAATGTATTCCAAATTATCCATGG
>NC_041385.1:550631224-550649094 GCF_002162155.2 Triticum dicoccoides
CGATACTACCCATAGATACATCAAAATAAGGAAACAACGCGCGAAAAACAGAATCTGTCAAAAACAGAACAGTCTGTAGCAATCTGTAACTCTCGAATAATTATGTAACTCCACAAATCCATAAAAAATAGGAAAACCTGAGAAATGTGTGTAAAAATCCATAGAAAAAACAATCATATCAAAATCACATTTCTGTGAATTTTCAAAACTAATTTACTAAGCACAAAAGTTTCTGATTTTCAGCAGGATCAACACAACTATCACCGTAAGCTATCCTAAAGGTTCTACTTGGCATAAACACTAATTAAAACTTAAAACCACATCTAACCAGAGGCTAGATGAATTATTTATTACTAAACAGCATCAAAAATCAAAGAACAAAAATAAAATTCGGTAGCCTCCCAACAAGCGCTATCGTTTAACGCCCTTAGCTAGGCATAAAAACGCGGATATATCTAGGTATTGCCATCTTCTGTATGCAATTCTTTTCTCATCAAATCCTCCGAAACTCGTATTAGAAAATCTATCCTTTCCTTTATTTTCCTTTTAGAAGATGAACTTAAATCATGGAAAGGACTTTGATTGGTAATTTTAACATTCATAAACCCATAGTCGGGATCATCACCATATATATCATCATATAAAATGTGTAGTTCATTTCTAATGGGTTCCTTCATCATTTTATTCGACCAATCCCTATTTAATCCTACATAAATTCCTCTAGTAATCCAATCAAACTCCTCAAAAGCCTCAAGGTACAAAGATTGAGATATTTCAGGATAGGGAACTCTCTTCCTAAGATTTTCACTATAAGATTGATAATCTCTAGCTTCCAAACAACGCATGGTTTCTTTATGATAAAGGATATCTATAGTTGGAGGGTGTTCAACATCATTTTAATAGAAAGAAAAAATATCCCTAGCTTCTTGTATTATAAAATCAAATTCACAGATAAGGATAATGGTGGCAATCTTTTTAGCTATCGGGTGATTAATACTGGGAAGTTCATAAAACACCTTTTGCAAAGCAGGATGAATATGCACAAATTTTATTTCTAATTTCTCAACAAGCATAACAATGGCATCTGCATAGCAGTTGGTCTCAAGAAGAATAGATGTTTTATTAATAGGCATGGATCCAGAGCAATCAAATAATTCTTCGATAACACTTTTTCCAACAATATTACCGTCCCCCACATGAAAGATTTTTGTTTTGTAATTAGGTGGAGTTTCAGTTTCATGATTCAAAGAACAAGATTCAAGTGTTTCCTCAAGATTTTTAATGATAACCTCCCCAGTTTCAGACATGATGGCAGCAAACCAATCTAGCAAATGAGCACACAGGAAGCAAACAAAAAGACGAACAGAAGAGGGGCGAAGAAAAAGGCAAAGGTTTTCTAAAATTGTTTTAGAAGTGGGGGAGAGGAAAATGAGAGGTGAGTGGTGAATAATGTAATGCAAGGGAGAAGAGTTTATGATGGGTACTTGGTATGGCTTGACTTGATGTAGATCTCCTCAGCAACGGCGCCAAAAATCCTTCCTGCTACCTCTTGAGCTTGCGTTGGTTTTCCATTGAAGAGGAAAGGGTGATGCAGCAAAGTAGCGTAAGTATTTCGCTTAGTTTTGAGAACCAAGGTATTAATCCAGTAGGAGACAATGCACAAGTCACCGAATACCTGCACAAACAATCAACAACATGCACCCAACGCGATAAAGGGGTTGTCAATCGCTTCACGGTCACTTGCAAAAGTGAGATCTGATAGAGGTAGATAAAGGGTAAAGTAAATATTTTTGGTATATAGATTGGAAAGTAAATATTGCAATTAAAAGGAACAACAGAAATTAGAAAGTTGACGGGAAACTAATAGATTCAATATAATGGAAAAGAGACTCGGGAGCCATAGGTTTCACTAGTGGCTTCTCTCAAGATAGCAAATATTACGGTGGGTGAACAAATTACTGTCGAGCAATTGATAGACCAGCGCATAGTTATGATGACATCTAAGGCAATGATCATGAACATAGGCATCACGATCGTGTCAAGTAGACTGAAACGAGTCTGCATCTACTACTATTACTCCACACATTGACCGCTATCCAACATGCATCTAGAGTATTAAGTTCATAAAGAACAGAGTAACACATTAAGTAAGATGACATGATGTAGAGGAATTAACTCAAGAAATATGATGAAAACCCCATCTTTTTATCCTCGATGGCAACAATACAATACGTACCTTGCTGCCCCTACTGTAACTAGAAAAGGACACTACAAGATTGAACCCAAAGCTAAGCACTTCTCCCTTTGCAAGAAAGATCAATCTAGTAGGCCAAACTAAACCGATAATTCGAAGAGACTTGCAAAGATATCAAATCATGCATATAAGAATTCAGAAAAGAACCAAAAAATATTCATAGATAATCTGGTCATAAATCCACAATCCATCGGATCTTGGCAAACACACCGCAAAAGAATATTACATCGAATAGATCTCCAAGAACATCAAGGAGAACATGGTATTGAGAATCAAAGAGAGAGAAGAAGCCATCTAGCTAATAACTATGGACCCGAAGGTCTGTGGTAAACTACTCATGCTTCACCAGAGAGGTAACGTTGTTGATGTAGAAGCCCTCCGTGATCGAATCCCCCTCTGGCAGGACGCGGAAAAGGTCCCTAGATGGGATCTCATGGGTAGAGAAGGTTGCGCCGGTGGAAAAGTGGTTTTGTGGCTCCCCCAGATGTTTTCAGGGTATAAGAGTATATATAGGCGAAGGAACTAGGTCAAGGGAGCTACAAGGGGCCCACGAGGTAGAAGGCACGTCCTACCCCCTGGGTGCGCTCTCCTGCCTCGTGGCCGCCTTGTTGCGTGTCCGACTTCATCTCCAAGTCTTCTGGTTTCCTTTTGGACCAAGAAAGATCATCGCGAAGGTTTCATTCCGTTTGGACTCCGGTTGGTATTCCTTTTTTGCGAAAATCTAAAATAGGCAAAAAAAATAGAACTGGCACTCAGGCCTCGGTTAATAGGTTAGTCCCAAAAATAATATAAAATAGTAAATAAATGCCTATTAAACATCCAAAACAGATAATATAATAGCATGGAACAATAAAAAATATAAATACGTTGGAGACGTATCAGGCACCGGGAAGGTTGGAGGTAGGAATCACCCGCGACTGCTTCTTTTGCATCTCGGTGGCCGACTGGCCGACACCGGACCTAGGCATGATGTTGAGCTTGATGTTGGTCGTGGCAGCGGGGGTGTCCAACGCGATCATGCTACCGTCCGGCGACGTGGAGAAGTTGGTTGCACCATGGTCGTGCGTTGGTTGGAGACCGCTCGTCTACGTTGTTGTAGAGGAGTCCGACGACTGTTCCTATGGAGGGCAAACAACCAACAAGCAGTTGTTTGTCGCGGCCATGGTGGCAGCAGTAAGAATGGTCAGCCTGGGTTGGCTAAGCCCTAGCACAAGGAGGGCATGCTCTGTTGCTTCCTATTGGCCTTAGCGAAGAGGGTCTCGTTATGCTAAAGAGCGCCCACTGTTGCATGGCGTCGGCGTCAATGGCGGCTTTCCTCTCTGCATTTCTGGCCCTATGGCCATCCCTATTCGCAAATTCTTAGGCGAGCTCCTCCAGAGTGATCACTTTCTTGGGCTTCTTCTTCTTCGGAGCTATAGGGCGAGCGACGGTGGTGGGCGGGATGACCGTGGCTTGCTTTGGCGGCAACCATGGTAGGAGCAGGAGCGGCAGGGCGAGAGGTTTTTGGGAGAGTAGTGAGAAATGGGGAGGTTTGAGCCCCCGACGGGCCGGACAAGGGAGGACGGGCATGCGTCCCACGGGTCCGCACCCTGTCTGCTTCAACACAAACGCAACATGAAGTGGATCAGGCTGCCCTCCCCCCCCTACATGCTTGCCATTTAAAAAGAGCATGGACTCTGGATGCTTCCGGCCGCTACCATGTGGGCCCGAGTTACGTGGATGCATTGACTCTTACCGCGGGGTGTAGTTAGGAGGCCGACAGTGGGCCCAAGGAGGACATCGAGCGGATGGGTGGCGCATTCGTCTCGTGTCCGAGTGGACACAAATTAGGCGCAAATTTGTGCTGGATATGCTTCCACACTAACAACAAGCGGGCAAGATTTGGGTTTGCGTCGGCATGTTGGACTGGTGATTCATCCGTTTCGACCCAAACAGACATGCGCAGACCAAATGCTTTGGTGCTTTGGCGTTGCCCTAAATAGTTATTGTGCTTGTCTCTCCTTTTCCAAGTCATGCGTGGCAAAGGCAAGGCAAGAACCCATTTCTTATCTCGAAATAGGCTTTCGCCTCGCTTCATAAATAAATCAACCAACCAATCCATATAGTGAGTAGCAAGGTGCGGAAAATAAAAAGGTCTGTTGGGGCAACAACACAAGCATGCACAAAGAAAACACAAAAGAAAAGCAGAAAAAATACCACCAAGTGGCCACACGCATCATGGAGTCGCCGGTGAAGTGAGATGTCGAGCCGTGTCATGAAGGGCTGAAAGGATCGAGAAGAGGTGTCTAGAGGGGGGGGGTGATTAGACCCTCAACACACAAAGTTGGCAGTTTTTAAGTTTTTCAAGTTGAGGTGGAGTTTAAGCACAAGTTTAAGCATTCACAATACATATCAAGCAAGTATGCAAATAGTATATGAGCAGCGGAATGTAAAGCATGCAACTTGCAAGAAAGTAAAGGGATGGGATTGGAGTGTGCAAACGCAATTGGAGACATGGAGATTTTTGGCATGGTTTCGATAGTTGGTGCTATCGTACATCCACGTTGATGGATACTTCAACCCACGAAGGGTAATGGTTGCACGAGTCCAGGGAGGGCTCCACCCATGAAGGGTCCACGAAGAAGCAACCTTGTCTATCCCACCATGGCCATCGCCCACGAAGGACTTGCCTCACTAGGGTAGATCTTCACGAAGTAGGCAATCTCCTTGCCCATACAAACTCCTTGGTTCAACTCCACAATCTTGACAGAGGCTCCCAAGTGACACCTAACCAATCTAGGAGACACCACTCTCCAAAAGGTAATAGATGGTATGTTGATGCTGAACTCCTTGCTCTTATGCTTCAAATAATAGTCTCCCCAACACTCAACTCTCTCTCTCATAGGATTGGATTTTGTGCAAAGATGATTTGAGTGGAAAGCAACTTGGGGAAGGCTAGAGATCAACATTCATATGGTAGGATTGGAATATCTTGGCCTCAACACATGAGTAGGTGGTTCTCTATCAAAAAATGAATGCTGGAAGTGTAGGCATGTTCTAATGGATTTCCTCATGAATGAGGAGAGGGTGGAGTGGTATATATAGCATCCGCACAAAATCTAACCGTTACACACAATTTACCAAACTCGGTGGGACCGAATCATAAAACTCGGTCGGACCGATTTAGTTCATAATGTGACCGTTAGGCATTTCGGTGGGACCGATATGATCAACTCGGTGGGACCGATGTGCAAGGGTTAGGGTAAAACCTCATCTCGGTTTGACCAATTACACAAACTCAGTTGGACCGATTTTGGTAATAAGCAAAACAGAGAGTTGGTCAAGCAAACTCGGTGGGACCAATTGCATAATTTCGTGAGACCGAAATTATTGCAATGGACAACAAATAGATTGCAAGCACATCTTGGTGAGACCGAGATCCCATCGGTGAGACCGAATTGATTAGGGTTTCTGGCAGTGGCTATGTTAAATGGTGGTGCCGGATGGATCAAATCGGTGGCGTCGATTTTGACTTTTGGTTTTGGACATATATATGTGAATATGAGAAAGTGGTTGAGGGCTTTGGAGCATATCACTAAGCATTTTGAGCAAGCAAGCCATTAAGCAACACCTCATCCCCTTTTAATAGTATTGGCTTTCCTATGGACTCAATGTGATCTTGGATCACTGAAATATAAAATGTAGAGTCCCGAGCTTTGAGCTTGAGCCAATCCTCTGTCCTTAGCATCTTGAAGGGGTTCCACATCCTCTTGTCCATGCCACTGCAATGTTGAACTTATCTGAAATATACTAGATAAAAGTATTAGTCCAGCAAGAGATATGTTGACATTAATTACCAAAATGACCCAGGGAGCACTTGTGCTTCTAATCTCCCCCTTTTTGGTAATTGATGACAACATACATCAAAGCTTTAGATAAAAATATAGAGAAAGGCAGGTAAAGCTTTGGAAGGACATGTAACATGCATAGGCTCCCCCTACATGTATGCCATCATGTAAATATGGAACATAAGATCACGTGAGTGCATAATCATGACGGAGCAAGCAATGAGTTACATGTATCTTGGCAATGTGCATCAGAGCAAATGCTGTGAATATAGGAAATGTACCTTCATGCTCATGAGTCCTTCTTGCAAACAATATGTACATCAGCAAGAGACCCTCATGCACATGAGTGTGATGCATATACTTACCTTGTGGTCTTGAGCTAGCTTTGGAAGAGATGAACCTGAGTAAACAAGGTTAGACAACACAGAAACATCTACAAAACAGATGAAGAGCAGCAAACCACAAGAGTACCAAGATTGGGATGACATGTATAGAGTGAGTAGTAGGTACTCTATTTGAGTGTAGATATGTCCCCAAAGGTAAAGATATGCAATGAATTCGAAGATTTCCCTCCCTTAGATGTCTTGCTCCCCCTGAATCTTATGTGGGATACTGGGAGAAGAAAAGGAAAAGAAAATCAGAGGAAAGCAAACACACAAACAATAGGAACATGTCTTTCCCCTCTAAAGACATGTGACTTCTCTCCTCTTTGAATACCAAGCATCTGGGGTCTCTCTATGATGTGATTATTTATCTCTCTTTCTCCCTTTTGATATGATTAAGCTTTGATGTGAGCTCTCTCTCCCCCTTTGACATCAATTTCCAAGAAGGGATCTTCTGGAGTATGAGTCAAAATAGGTTTGTTCCCTGAGTTACATAACAAAGTAGCAGGGAAAAATAAGGTGCTCGTAGAGGAAAAGAATCATCGAGTGGAGATGGAACAAAATGTGCAGGATGAAAATGACAAAGTGTCTCCCCGGCATGTGAAATCGGTAACACCAAGTTGTTATCTTCGGTGGCGTGTCCGAGTTCATTACAGAGAAAAAACACTTGTCACCTCAGCTCACTAAGCAAATAAGATTTCACAAAGATTTGCAAGGAATTAACTGAAGCATTTGCAATGAATTGGATGCAGAGAATGCAGAAAATAACAGAGAAAAGAAAGGACATCCAGATGAAGTTTTTTTTTGAAAAGGGGAAACAAATATGCAAAAGACAAATGCAAGAGCATAGACAAACACGAGAGAACTTCATCTGGAGTTGGTTGGCGACAAAGTCACCTATGTTAGAGTATATATACTTAGGAGTCAAGTGAAGACACTTGATCATAGGTCATACTCATTGTTTAAGCTGAAAATGGGGTTGCCATTTTTTCTTTAAGCATTTTGATGTATTCAGATCTTGTTGAGCTGCTTTGACCCATGACTTGGGGTAAAGCTTCCCTAAGATGAAATAACATACCTTGGGTAGTGGTGTTGACCTTGATCACATAGTTGAACTTGTGTGGGATGCTCAATGTTGATGTAGTTCATTTGGAGCACCACTTGTAATTGAAGTTAATCTACCTACATGAATTAGTTTTACAAGGAATAGCACTTGTGCATCCAAAATGACAATCATGAAATTATATATATATATATATATATATATATATATATATATATATATATATATTATATAGGGTGAGTATTATGATAACACCCTTAAGACTCTTATTTTGCACACCGAATTGCTTATTCTGCACACCCGTGCCCACCCAACCTGTGCGAGCCGAACCCCTGCCCCGACCAAACTAAACCGCAACCACCCACCCACCCCACCTTATCCACTCGTCAGTTCCAACCCACCCACGACCGCCTTCTTCCTCCCACCTCCGGCGAGATCCAGTGAATGTCCTCCTTCCTCCCTTCTTCCTCTCCCACCAGCTCCTGGGCCCCGCCGTACCACCTCCTTCCTCCGGCACTGCCACTCGGGACCCACCCCACCATCTCCTTCCTCCGGCGCCGCCGCTCGGGACCAGCCCCACGGCCTTCTTCCTTCCATGGCCCCGCTGGCGCCCTGGATCCCGCGGCGCAGCGGTCGTCCCCATCTCCTCCACCTCCCACCTCTAGGTCTGCCCGGCGACGGATCCGGTAGGACCCTCCTCCACCCCCTCCTACCGTGTCTGCCCGGCGACGGATCCTGCGGGATCGACCTCCATCTCCGTCCTCCCGTGCCTGCCCGGCGACGGATCTGACAGGACCCTCCTCCACCCCCTCCTATTGTGATTGCCCGACAACGGATCCGGCGGGATCCTCCTCCACATCCGTCCCACCGTGCCTGCTCACCGGCTGGATCCTCCTACACCTCCCTTTCCTATTCTAGTCGGTCACGGATCCGGCAAGATCCTCCACCTCTCTCCTCCCACACCTCCCTGGAGACGGATACGGCAGGATCCTCCTGCAGCTCCTTCCTCTATGGCTGCGTCGAGCTCTCTGCCCTCCCCTACGAGACGTCGTCCCCTCTCTCCTTTCCTTCTTCCTCCTCTCCCGCAAACTACCTCCGGCGAGGTCCAGTGCATGCCCATCCCCGGCGGCTCACGTGCAGTTTGGCCAGCGATGGCGTGAAGTATGACGTACGATGCGATGCAGTTCCGCGACTCTCCCCGGCGTGCAGTGCCACCAGCGTGCTGTGCAGCTCGCTCTAGCGTGCAGACTGTGCAGTGCAGCTCGCCCTGGCGTGCAGTGCAGCTCATCCATGCGTGCGGGCACCCTCACCTGTAGCTTCTCTCCTTTGTTCGCCTGCAGTGTAAAAGGAAGTGCCTTTCCGAACAAAAAAGGTTGTTTTTGTTTTAAGTTTCTCTCGCTCACTTTTTTGTTTTTCCATGGTTGGCGGCAACGCCTTATTGTTTTGAGCAGGAAGAGGCTCGATTGAGCTCCTATGGTGAAAAAAGTAGGCGCCAGCGACCACACGAGGGCGCTGGGAGCCGGGTGCCGTTCGCCTGGGATCGGTTGCCCATGGTGCTGCAGTGTGGTTCCTTTTTGTTTGTTAAATGTAGTGCGGTTCCTCGGCGGGCATGCTGCAAGTTGCATCGACGGCACAATGCACTGCACTTTTTATGTGTGTGGGGAGTTCGTTTTGAACTCTCTGGAAGCTCACTCAGGCTCAAGAACAAAAACACGTATCACCTGCCTGGTGTAATAATCATAGCAAAAAGCAGTACAGTGAAACCCGTGTGCAGTTACTAGGTCGAGATTGCAGTGCGGTTTTTGATTTGAAGCAGTGCATGTGATTTGTTGTTTTTGATTTGGTCGACATTGCAATGTGATTCACTTACTCCCAAATGTGAAAGGGCAGAAAATCTTATGTGGTTCACTTCTTGATGCGCTACAGTTCACTCGCTTCGTCCATACGGTCCACGCGTTTGGTCTACGCTCGTAGAAAAATATTAAGTATGAAAAGGCCAACAAAAATGTCATGCAGTTCCCTTTCGGCGCCATCACAGTTCACTTTCGGAAGTGTTGAGGTCCACTTACGTCCGATGCGAAGCGCACCCCACTTTTCATGTAAGAAAATTTACGTCCGACAAAAGAAAATCATGAAGTGCGCTTGCTCGTCTGATGCAGTGTGGTTTTTCGTCTGAAGCAGTGCACTCCACCTCGTTTGGGAAAATTTACGTCCCACAAAAAAAACCATGCAGTGCACTTGCCCATCTAATGAAGTGCGGTATTTCGTCTAAAATAGTGCGTTCTTCTTTCCCCGTCCGAGAAAAAATACGTCTAAACAAAAAAAATCATGAAGTGCACTTGCCCCATCTAATGAAGTGCGGTATTTCGTCTGGAGCAGTGCGTTCTTCTTTCCTCTTCCGAGAAAAAATACGTCTAAACAAAAAGAAACCATGCAGTGCACCTGTCCATCTGATGCAGTGCGGTATTTTGTCTGAAGCAATGCGTTCTTCTGTCCGATGCAGTAAATATGACGATTTTGGTCTCGCGAAGAACAGAGTGTCCGCTTTTTGGTAAAATTGAAACTGCTCTTAAACCGTAAGGAATTAGAGAGAGTGTTATACATGAAAAAGTTGCGCCTCGTCGATATCTTTCCAACGGCGTATCATTTGGACCGTTCCGACAAGCGTTCCGACAAGCGGTTCAAAAAAATTACGAAAAACGGCCGCTGCCACTCGTCGTCCGCCGCATAATTTTTAGAATTAACTAAAAACCGTAAGGAATCTCAAAACCATTTCAACATATGAAAGTTGCACCTTGTCCTTCGCTTTCCAACGGTGTATCATACGTCTCGTTTCGACAAACGGTAAGAAAACTGGAGCAAAAACAGTACCAAAAATTTCAAAAAAATTGAAAAACAGAGTTCCGCGATTTAGTAAATTTAAAACTGCTCTTAAACCATAATGAATTAGAGAAAGATTTATATATGAAAAAGATGCGCCTCGACGATATCTATCCAACGGCGTATCATTTGCTTCGTTCCGACAAGCGGTTTAGGAAAAAACGCGAAAAAACGCTCGCTGCCACTCGTCATCTGCCGCACTATTTTCAAAACTGCTCTTAAACCATGTGGAATCTCGAAAAGTGTTCAACATGTCGAAGTTGCGCCTAATCCATAGCTTTTCAATGATATATTACACGCCTCATTCCGATAAACGGTTAAAAAATTAGAGCGAAAACAGTACCAAAAAAATAACGCGTGCAGTTTTTTCTGACGAGAAGTTCACTAGTCTCTATTGAAGTGCTCATCGTCAAAATGATGCAGTGCGCTTCTGTTGAGCGTGCAGTGCCAAATTGGTGTGCAGAATAGTTATTCTGCTAATATTAGCAGAATAGACCGTATATATATATATATATATATATATATATATATAAATATATATATATATATATATATATATATATATATATATATATACCACTTGTGTTTTGTATGTTGTATGTAGTATCTGTCGAAACCGAGAGTATGTACGTGTAGTATGTAGTATATAACAATGATTAAGTAGTATATATAATAATTTTTAGGCAGTATGTACCATTTTTTGAGTATGCTCTTTTTTACGTACAAATATGTACGTATTTCACAAATATAACAGAAACTATAGGCTCGTATGCAATTTTTTCATGTATCTTGCTTTGAAATATCTTAGATATAATATATGAACATATTTAAAATGATAAAGTAGTATATATAGTACCACATTGTAATATATGAGACATGTGGCATAACTACCACCGGGTGGTAGGATGTATTTTCCCTATATATATATATACATCTGGGCTATTATGTTACGCGTAACAAAACATTATTCGGTTATCCTTTTTGAACTGACGGTTTCAGGTGGCTGTACTGATGTTTTCGAAGCGGTTGAACTGATGCTTTCAGTTGTGTTTAACAGGTTGTCTTCTTTAGTTCAAAAACTTTTTGTAATTTTTTTATCAGAATGGGGCGTGTAATATATCGTTGGAAAGCTCTTAACAACCATATTTCAAGTATATTGAACATTTTTGTAAAATCATTATGGTTTAAGAGCAGTTTTGAAAAACCCGTTTTTTTCAAAACCGAAAACGTGAATCGTATTTTGGACTCAATTTTCAAACAGTTTGTCGGAATTGAAGAAATAAGATGGCGTTGGAAAGCTGGTGAAAATCCGCATCTTCCATATATGTATTGTTTTCTCTAATTCTATATGATTTAAAAGTAATTTGAAAAATGGTAAAATTCAGGGTGAAACATATTTTCACGATTTTTTGCAAACGGTTTCTCGGATTGACGCAAATGATACGGCGTTGGAAAGCTATGGAAAATGCACAACTTTCTCGTATAGAAATGTTTTTCTAATTCCTTACAGTTTAAAAACGAATTCGAATACGGTCAAATTTGATTTTGAACGCGATTTTTTTAAAAAGTTTTTCGAAATATGGCAAATAATATACCGTTGGATAGCTATCGAAAATGCGAAACTTAGTCATGTTGAACGTTTTCTCTACTTCACAACCGTTTAAGAGTAATTTTGAATACGGCATGACGGATCCTGCTGTTTTCTCGTGTGAAAAACAAAGTAGTCGTACTGTAAATGCGTATGTTTGTACTGAGCTATTTTTTGTAGAGTAATTTTGAATGATTCCGAAAAAGGGTACTTGTACTGATGCTTGCATGGGTTTGTACTAAGCGTCTTTTCACTAACTAGATTTTGCTCTGTTTTGCTCGTAAGTTTTCAATGGTTTATTGTATCGTCGCCCCTGTACTTGCATGGTTTATATCATCGAACAGAATGATATTTTTTTCAAAAAGAAAATATTTTTTTATTCTTTTTAGAACTAAACTTTTTTTTACAATGATGTTCTAGACTTCTCTTATTTTACGACTTGTACTTTTATCATTTGAATTGCATGGGGTTTCTTTTTTGCTTGAACTTTTACAAGTTGAATTTCTGTCATTTCTTTTATTCTGAACGGACCACCATTTTTAACTTGTACTAATCAATATTTTTAATTCTACCATGTTTCTTTCTAGAACGGACGAATATATGTTGGAGAAAAAGAGTACTTGAACTGATGTATGTATAGTTTTGTACTGAGCGTGTTTTCACATACTGAGCGTGTTTTGTGACGATATTCTAGAATTCTCTCATTTTGAACTCAACTCCTTAAGTGACCGGCCACAAAACAAGAAGTTGTACTGTTGAGCACAGCTCCTTGAACGACCGCCCACAAAACAAGAAGTTAAGTTGTACTGTTGAGCAGGAGGTCCTCGACCCCGACCGCGTAAGTACATAGTATGACGATGTATTTGTACTGCCCAAAAACATACACAGAAGCACAAAGTAAACATTTAAGTACATTGGTGCTCACAGGAATAATCACACGCACAAAAACTTTTTCTTTGATTTGTTAACAAACTGATGATATAAATACATAGTGAACTTCTACACTTAGTGCTCCCCTGATTTGTAGAAACAAAGTGAGGGGCTTAATTTAACTCCTCTGTCCACAATCCAGTAGCATCGAACGTCCCTGCTTGCCTGTAGTATTCTACTAGGTAGTTGTATCCACTACTCTACTAAAAACAAAGTCTCTAGCATTTCTAAAAGAATCGGTGCAATGAAGACACAAGCTGCATTTTTCTGAACGAAGCAACCTAAGAAATGAAATACTACAAGAGCTCCAACATCAGTATTTTAGAACTCATGGTGCCAATATATATCTTCGGCCAAATATGTCTTCAATTGTTTGAATTCTTGATTGTTGACAAAGTTAATTAGCATACAACTTTAGTGCTAGAAATGTTTGAAAACACAAAAGAGAAGGAGTGTCGTTAGTCGGTCCCTGTAACTTCTGAAGATTATTTTGTTGCATCCAATGAACTGAAGGGAGCTCCTTCAACCTGTAAGATGAACGTAAAAAAGAAAATGAAATTTGTGAAGGTCGAAATGACCATAATAATCATGTAAAACATGTAAAAATAACAACAAGTTCATGCACGGTGACATTAGAAGTACACAAAAGAAACCTAAATAGAAGTTCTGTACTTTGAAATACTTCATTTTAGTTCCCAAATACTTCATTTGTTTCAAAATATGAACTTCTATATTTATGTTCTTAGAACTTATTATGTTTTCCCTGCAAATTACATGGGTGAGAGCATGGATCTCTAATTCAATTGCATATATCTGAAACTCCACATGCGACCTGAACTTATGCATAACAGTATGAGTGCAGAATACTTGTAAGCATAAGAAAAAGACATAGAGTGCACATATAATTTTCAAGATTTCCTTGATGTTCTGCATTTTAAAGTTGATTTACTGAAAAAGAATGCAATTTTTGAACTGAAAATCAAGTAAAAGCTGAACTCATATAAATTTCAAGGTTAAAAGAACCTCCACATCCATCAAACTTCATATCATGTAGTTCAACTTCTATAAAAAAAGAACTTCTGGTATCCCTTATAAATCAACAAGAAAACCTGCAGAAAAATGTACATGCTCTCATTGGCATATCAATAAGCACCTTCATAGAACAAAGTGTCATATGCCCTTATCTATAGAGAAGCCATCCGTCCATGGCAGAGAAAGCATTATTCAGAGAAAGATCAATGACACATCACACATACGACCCTGATTCTTCTTAAATTTATCACCCTCTCATCGAGCTCAAGTAGTACTGCAACTCACATTTTGAGTGACCGGCGGCGGGGTAAGAAGTTGGACTGATGACATGTAGATCTTCCAGTTGACTAGCTTGTGGGTGAGGACAGCAGGAGGGAGCGGCAGTGCAGGGGTGGAGGAGTGGGAAGGTCAAGTACAAGGCAGCGAGCGGAGCACCTCGAAGAGATGAGGGGGCTAGGAGGAACGACAGAAGGAGGGAGGCCTGTGGCGCCGACCTAAGATGCGATGGGAGCGAAGATGTGTTGCAGAGTCGAGGGCAGTGCTGGTCTTGCCGGACCGGAGGAGCGACGGTGGCGGGTGGGGTAGTGAACCTTTTTACTGAGCAACTACAATTCTACCATATAGTAAACTGCTGTATAATTAGAAAACAATCTGAAATTTTTGCACAAACACAATACTGTTTTATATGTTTTCCAAGACCTTGAGATAGCTCACGGACTGAACTGACAATACCTACTTTGTGTTTCAGGAAATAAAATAGACATCCTCTGCTTTTTGTGATAAAACTAGTGTGGAGTTGGAAGGAGAGGCAGTGTGGACGGACAATTAACCTCTCATTTTTCTTGCTCCTGAATGCATGCAGCTGGGAACTCAGGGCGACAGAGGTGGTCGCCGCGCGGCTAGGAGGAGCAGGAGGCCAGAGGTGGTTGTTGCCGATGCTCCGCTTTCCCACCGGTGGCCGCCCCTGCGGAGGCAGATCCATGGTCCGCCACCGGAGGTGGGAGGAAAGGGCGTGGCGCATTGCCGGAGGTGGGAGGCGGGGACGTTCGCCTCACGGAGGTTGGTCAGTCCACTAATTATTTGGTGGCGATGGTTCATCACACTAAATCAGTAACAGATACTGCACTACCTATATTCATCGGACTTAAGACACTTTTTTATTCTTATATGAGAACTGATGTTGTTTATCATATACTACCTCTATAACTAAATGCAAGACATTTTTGCACTACTTCCCTAAATCCTATAAGTGCAGACCAAATACAGTTACAGAAATACTACACTAGGAGGTATCAATCGATCCAATCTATAGCACATTTTGCTAATATATATGTGTGATCCGTAGCCCATAGCCTATGTGTGATTTTTTCCAATTAATCCATGCATTTTTTATCCTTTGCTGCCTGCAGCTATGACTAGACCCGTTGGAGAGGTGGGGAGTTTCAACTTAATGGTTTGCTTTCAGAAACTTCAAACAAGAGCGGAGTAAAGGCTGGAAGGTAAAACTACTGTTAGCATGTGTACCTTTTTTGTAGCATCTCATCTCCTTTTCTTCAACTTTGGGCACTTTGATATGGTCAGCCTCTTTGATTTTGCAAGTGCCGATAGTCCACGAATTGAAACTAGTTCTGGAAAATGGTCAAGCGACAATACCTCTGGTAATGGACGATTACTGAGCCAAATGCCCATTTCTTGTCTATAGAAAATACTGGTTTTTTTCATTTTCCTTAGTGGTGCAACTACCTTCAGATTAAAAGGATCTAGATAACACTCATCCATTAAACTGCACATATTTGACATCATTTTCATGCCTGATAATACATCCATCTCAAAGTATCAGCTATCTGCTTACAAAGTATAAAATACCACAAGAACTTGAAAAAGAATTTTCACTTCACAAAACTATCAGCTATGAGTTCACCGAGTCGAGATGGACAACTCTTCGAGGTCTCAACTATCAGTTCACACAAACTACAAAGCATGGAGTTCATCGAGTCTTAACTATCAGTTCATACAAACTACAAAGCATGGAATTCATAGTCTCAACTATCAGTACACACAAACTACAGACAACGGATTTCATCAAGTCTAAACTATCAGTTCACACAAACTACAAAGGATGAGGAGAGAGAGAGAGAGAGCATGAGAGAGAGAGAATCTACCCATCAGCTCATCGAAACTAGAGACCAGATCAACAATTATCCATAATCATTTTTTGGATCCATCAGCTAGCCTGTGACCATGTTGTAGCTACGAGAGAGGGAGCAATAACATCACATAGCGAGAGAGTTGATGCATGATCAACAGTTCAGATCGGTAACTAGTAGCTAGTAGCAGTGGTTACCAACACACATACACATAAATTGATAACAAGGTAATGTAAAAGTTCATGTACAGTAACACTACAAGTTCAAAAAGAAACCTGAGATAATCCTCACATATTAATTTTTCTGTAAACAAAGAAAAACCGATTAGACATACGGTCAATGAGTAATTTTAAATTGTGCTGAAGGCACACAATAAAGAGTCATCATTCTGTACATCCTGACATAATCAAATAGACTGCAGAATTTCCCAAGCGAACTTCCACATGTTTTTGTGAATTGAACCTTATTCATATTTTACATAGAAGAATTTGTAGTAGCATTTTTTGTGCGGATGGAATCTGCTAAATAGAGAAATGGCAACCAAAATTATGTCACTTGCCGGCTAGCATCCACGAAAACTGAGACAAAATTGAGTCTTGTAGAAGATCAAAGTAATAAAACACTTGCTGCATCCATCAGCAATTATGCATTACCAAGCAATGTGCAAAGCAAAGGCGCTGGTGTTCTCCCTGTGTGTGTGCTCGACTTGGACGGATGTGCAGCACTTGGTGAAGTTGGTGGCTGCGACCCGTGATTCTACTCGTACTGTTTTCAACGCTCCACTTGGACGGTTGCTAGCACCCCTGAGCTTGTGCCCAAGTCCTAACAAGCACCTACATAACATCAAAATTTTCAACTAGAGAAACATGATTTTTTAAGCCTTCTATGCACTACAAGACATCAAAAACAGTATTTATATATAGCCTTCTATAGCCTGCTGGACAAGCACCTACATATAGGGGAGTCAGCAATATAATGATAGGTTAAAGGTTCAAATACTGGTGATTTTACAAGGCCTCTCAAGTCTGAAACTGATATGAACTCCTTTTTGCCGAGCTACTGATTTTTTATATATAGTCAGCTATCTTTTTGAACACACACATTGAACCATTTGTGGGGTTCTTAACAAGCTGATGATAAAAAACATGTTGAACTGAACTTTAGGTTTCAAGAAGTACCAAATGCTTTTGGGTTCTTTTATGTAACTTTTTGTTATCTTATTTCCAAACTCCAACTCACAATTAAAATCACAATACACACATGTACTACAGAAAAATGTGCATTTGTACTATCCATAACAACGAATCAACCAAAAACAATTAATTTATGAAGGAAACAACTTTTGAACTTGGTAACTCTGTTTGAGCTTTGTTTCTTCAGATTTTTGAACTTGTGAAGCAGATATACCTGAACTTGTGTGAATGACAAAAATGAGACATATTTTTTTATGCTTTTTTAAGATGAATTGAAAAAAACATAAAATGGTGAACCTCCAGGGAACCTCTCGACGAACTGAAGCTCATGCATACCTGGAGGGAGGACGAGGAGCTGTTGGAGCATCTCCAAGACATGGTGCAGACGGAGTTGTGTCGTCCAGGGGGCGCTCCGTGACGCGCTGGTGGAGGGGGCCGGCAGTGGCGCACTGGGAGAGGTGGACAGTGGCGGCGATTGGGGTAGATGGGGCAGTTAGTGGCCCGCTGGGGGAGGGGCCGGTCGGTGGTGCCCTGGGGGAGGGGCCGGTCGGCGGCTCCCTAGGGGAGGGGCTG